>NC_064864.1:35993036-36230536 GCF_024139225.1 Suncus etruscus | reverse complement strand
TCGTAGGTTTTGTAATATGTTTCTTTGACATAAAAATACTACTACTGGATAATTTTCCTAATTTTGTTTTGTTTTGGTTTTTGGTTTTTCGGGCCACACCCTTTTGATGCTCAGGGGTTACTCCTGGCTAAGCATTCAGAAATTGCCCCAGGCTTGGGGGACCATATGGGATGCCGGGGGATCTAACCGTGGTCTCGATCTTTCCTTGACTAGCGCTTGCAAGGCAGATACCTTACCTCTAGCGCCACCTTGCTGGCCCCAATTTTCCTAATTTTCATTCTTTCAACAGGTTAAGGAAATAGTTTCCAAAATAGGAAGTTTCGGGAGGTTGTTTGTTTTTTTTTTTCTTTTTGTAATTTTTATTGAGATGATTGTGAATTACAATCCTTCATAGTTAGATTTCAAGCATTGTGACAGGCCATTCCCACCACCAGTGTTGACCTTCCCCCTCCACCAAAGTTCCCAGCATGCATCCCATACCCTTAGCCCCCTGGCCTGCCAGTCTAACAGGTCCATTTTAAGTTTAGATTGTTAGCATGTGGTTCTCTTGATTCTATTGTCACTGACTTTGACTTGGTATTTAGTTCTGACCTCTTTTTTTTCCTCCACCAATGTACCTCAGACCACTTGGCCTTGGGAGGATTTTTGTTGTTATAACTCCTTTACTAGAAAAACTGTTTTTCAGGGCCAGAGAGGTGGCACTAGAGGTAAGCCTTGCAAGCACTAGCCAAGGAAGGACCACAGTTCGATCCCCAGGCGTCCCATATGGTCCCCCCAAGCCAGGGGCGATTTCTGAGAACTTAGTCAGGAGTAACCCCTGAGCATCAAACGGGTGTGCCCCCCCCCCCCAAAAAAAAAGAAGAACTGTTTTTCTGGAACTTAAAGCAAATTTTTCTCTTAATTCTCTCTGAAAATAATTAAACTAGATCTTGCAACAAAAACAGAAAAGATAATGGGTATTTCTCTGTTTTGCTTCAGTGGCAGGGCTCAAATTCAGGACCTCACACATACAAGGGAAATGCTCTTCTATTGAGTTACCTTCCTAGGCCCACATACCTGACCTTTTTTTGTGGTTTTTGCTTTTGGGGCCACACCCAGTGGTGCTCAGAAATTGCTCCTGGCAGATTTAGGAGGCCATATGGAATGCCAAGGATTGAACCCACATTGGTCACATGCAAGGCAAATGCCCTACCCGTTGTGCTATCACTCAGCCCTTTCCTCACATTTAAAAAAAAAATCAACAAATTGAAGAGCAAGTCAAAATTAACTCAGCTGGGTTATCCTAATAATTTTTTTTAATATTTTGGTTTTAGTCAAAAGAGCAAAATTTTTATTGTAGGAATTTACTAAGACATTTTTTTTTTTTTTTTTGGTTTTTGGGCCACACCCGGCGGTGCTCAGGGGTTACTCCTGGCTGTCTGCTCAGAAATAGCTCCTGGCAGGCACGGGGGACCATATGGGACGCCGGGATTCGAACCAACCACCTTTGGTCCTGGATGGGCTGCTTGCAAGGCAAACACCGCTGTGCTATCTCTCCGGGCCCTTACTAAGACATTTATTCAAATACAGACAGATGGATTCTGTAGACTTCAAAATTTTGTTGATACAATCTATTTTATAGTTACCAGGGTTGAAAACTCATCTACAGAAATGGGTGGACATTAAATGATTTTAATTTACTTACATAGGTTAATATCATAGAGCAGTTGATCATCACAAACTGACTTTTAGTGACTTATTTCCTGATCATTGCATTTACCATTTCTCTAAGTTTTCTTGGAACAAGTAATATGAAATAAATTTATTTTATGTCTGTTAAAAAGGGCAGACTGGGGCTGAAGGAAGAAAATTGGGGACATTGGTGGACTATCACACTGATGATTAGGACTGGTGTTAGAATACCGTATGTCTGAAACAGCTGTATCATGAATAACTGAAAGTCATGATGATTTAATAAACATACTTTCTTGGGGGTGGGGTGGGCCACACCTGGCAGTGCTCAGAGGTTACTCCTGGCTCTGCACTCAGGAATTAGTCCTAGCAGTGTTTGGGGGACAATATGAGATGCCAAGGATCAAACCTGGGTCCATACATGCAAGGAAAATGCCCTACCCACTGTATTATTGCTCCAGCACTTAAGCATACTTTTATTTTTAAGATGAGATTTTTTTAATTTCTAAAATTTGCTTTTACTATTATTGTGAATAACTAAACTTTTCATATTTTTAAAACACATGACCCCAAAAGAGAAACTATGCTATAATCACTCACATTTTCAAACTTGTGAAAATACTGTCACAATCTGTACTAGTCCTGGAGGGTAGTGGGGGGTCCACACCCAGCAACTCAGGGTTACCCCTGGGGATCATATATGGAGAATCATGCTCTGCTGGGGAGCAAATAATGGGGCTTCTCATATGCAATGCCAGCACCTTAACTATACAATCACTCCAGTTCTAATTCTAGATTTTAAACTGAGTTTGTTTGTTGGGTAGCATTTTATATTTTCTACAGTAAATAATTAAATGCTTGGAATATTTTCATCTATAATTATATATATATAGTACATAATGACTTATAGAAAAAATATTCCTACGAGAAGCTTTAGACCAAATACTTTTACTGGTTTCCCCACTGATAGTACCTTTCACCACCAACTGCAAACTTCAGTCAATTTATATTTTGTAAAATTGTAGATTTTGCAATGTACTTCAGTGACAAATTATTTCAATCTCACATTTCAGACTTTTTTTTCCAACAGACTCTAGGGATCTCAGATAGTTCAATGGCAGAGACTATTTATTGTCTTTGAAACCCAAGGCCAAAGTGGCTTGCTAATTCAATCCTCAGGACTCACCACAATTCTAAGTATGTTTCCAGTGGCTCTGCTTTTTGAAATACTTGGCACCACAGTCAAATATGTAGTCTCTACTGCACTGTGACCTCCAATCATCCCCAAAGAAAAATAGCAATAAGGAAAACAAAAGGAAGCTTAATTGTTAAAAAATTAAAACCAAAATAATCTTAAATAATTTTAAAAAATAAAAAACTATTACATACCTGACTTTTCATCTTGCACTTCAAATTCTGCACCAGCAGATCCCAAAAGCGATGCCCCATGTTGTAGCAATCTACATATGTCAAATCTGTCAAAATTCAACCGATCTGTAGAAGATGAATCTTCCACAGCACTTTCTGAAGAAGATTCTAAATGAAGTTTAGAATAATTTTGATAACAAAGTCAAAATTTAGAATTTTAAAAAATATTGCATGGAGTAAATTTTTTATATATATAAAACACAATTTTATTTTTGGTGATGTTGAGGTTCAAACCAGGTTTCAAGAATGCAAGACATGGGGCCAGGCGGTGGCGCTAGAAGTAAGGTGCCTGCCTTGCCTGCAATAGCCTAGGACGGACCGCGGTTCGATCCCCCGGCGTCCCATATGGTCCCCCAAGCCAGGAGCAACTTCTGAGCGCATAGCCAGGAGTAACCCCTGAGCGTTACCGGGTGTGGCCCAAAAAAAAAAAAAAAAAAAAAAAAAAAAAAAAAAAGAATGCAAGACATGAATTTTACTGGGGTGTGTAATATAGATGTTCTTTTGGGGGAATGTTGGGGACCACACCCAGATGTGTTCAGGGCTTATTCATGGCTCTGTGCTCAGGGATCAGATCTGGTGGTACTTGGAGAATAATATGTAGTGCCTGTTACTGAACCTGGATTGGCCACATGCAAAGCCCAGCCCCCCAACTAAACATTTTAAAAACACCAATTAACACAGGGCCAGAGAGATAGCATGGAAGTAGGGTATTTGCCTTGAATGCAGAAGGATGGTGGTTTGAATCCTGCCATCCCATATGGTCCCCTGAGCCTGCCAGGAGCGATTTCTGAGCGTAGAGCCAGGAGTAACACCTGAGCGCTGCCAGGTGTGACCCAAAAACCAAAAAACAAAAATAGCTTAGATTTATTATATTAAAATGGATATAATGAAACCTGAGTTGCAACTATGGGAACTTTGCCAGGAAAACTTTGTAAAGTGCTTATCAAGCTAGCAGGTGGGGGTGGGGGAAGATGGAGTACATGAACACTGGAGGAAGGAAGTTGACAGTGGTGGTGGAATTGGTGTTGAAGAATAAATTATATGCCTAACACTCAACAATTAGTAATTTTATAAATCATGGTTCTTTAATAAAAAAACTAAAACAATTTTAAAATTAGAACGAAAGTCACAAAATATAATCATAAGAAATAATCTCTCTCCCTATACTGAAAGATATCTACAAACATGCTTATTTTCATTTTTTCTACTGTATTGTTTGGGCCTTATAACTGGCTCTCTGATCACAGAACTGATCATTCCTGGTGGTGCTCAGGGAACCATATGCAGTCTAGGAAACTGTAACATGCAAGGCAAGTGCCTTAATCCTTAGCACTATCTCTCCAACACCAACAGTGATATTTAGTCAGTGGTCCACAGATGTAAAATAAAGCTGAAAATAGGGGGCCGGAGAGATAGCACAGTGGTAAGGCGTTTGCCTTACATGGAGAAGGACGGTGGTTAGAATCCTGGCATCCCATATGGTCCCCCGAGCCTGCCAGGAGCAATTTCTGAGATTTCTTTTTTGTTTTTTGTTTTTTTTATTTTTTGCTTTTTGTTTTTGTTTTTGGTTTTGGTTTTTGGGCCACACCCGGCGGTGCTCAGGGGTTACTCCTGGCTGTCTGCTCAGAAATAGCTCCTGGCAGGCATGGGGGACCATATGGGACACCGGGATTCGAACCAACCACCTTTGGTCCTGGATCAGCTGCTTGCACGGCAAATGCCACTGTACTATCTCTCCGGGCCCAATTTCTGAGATTTCTGAGCGTAGAGCCAAGAGTAACCCCTGAGTGCTGAGGGATGTGACCCAAAGAAACTTACATTGAACACAAAAAGAAGTGTCTTACTCAAGAAGAATCATTTTTCATAATATAATTTATAGCCTGACAAACTGCTAAAATTATATATTCATCTGAAGTCTGAAAAGCTTTTTCAGGGTGAATCATCATCAATGCTCACAATGATTCTTGGGAGCCACACTCAGCAATCTGAAAGAAGGGTGAGGCTAGGAGGAGGAAGGAACCTAGTCAAGTCAGGCACTATTCTCAGGGTCTAGCAGGTAATAGGCATATGCTAGGCATATGAAGCCTCTACTGCTTGAAATCAACCCAGGTACACACAATTTATTATGAAATGTTCCGTTTTCTCCTTAAAAAGAGTTAGGTTGTTAGAAATTTTTTTTTTTTTTTTTGGTTTTTGGGCCACACCCGGTGACGCTCAGGGGTTACTCCTGGCTATGCGCTCAGAAGTCGCTCCTGGCTTGGGGGACCATATGGGACGCCGGGGGATCGAACCGCGGTCCGTCTCCTAGGCTAGCGCAGGTAAGGCAGGCACCTTACCTCGAGCGCCACCGCCCGGCCCCGGTTGTTAGAAATTTTTAAAAATTTATACTGTTCAGTTAATTAAGTTTAGTGATGTGTATATATAATGCTTCTCATATATGTAAACTAAAGTATAAATATTTAACTAAAGGGAATTGCTACAAATATTTTAAGTCTTCTAGCAATGACAAGCAATTTTACTATAAATTTTAATGATAGCCTGTTTTTTTGTTTTTGTTTTTTGGCCACACCGGCGATGTTCAAGGGTTACTCCTGTCTGTCTGCTCAGAAATAGCGCCTGGCAGGCACGGGGGACCATATGGGACACCGGGATTCGAACCAACCACCTTTGGTCCTGGATCGGCTGCTTGCAAGACAAACGCCGCTGTGCTATCTCTCCGGGCCCAATGATAGCCTGTTTTATTTTTAATTTGTAGAGGTCACACTCTGTGGTATTCTGCTGCCTTTTTGTGAGAGACAACAGGGCCACACCAAGTGCACTGGACTGTGGAATACTTATGCAATCAACATGTTGTGGAAGGAACGCAGAGCCTCACAAGTGCAACGATGTGCCCTACCACTTGAACTACATGCCAGCCTCTTAAAAAGTGATTCTAAAACGTATCTGAGGGCTAGAGTGAAAGTACAGCGAGTAGGACATTTGTCTTACACACGGCTGATCCTGGTTCAATCCCCAGGATCCCATAAGATCCCAAAAAAGCACCACCAGGAGTAATTCCTGAGCACAAAGCCAGGAGTAGCCCCTGAGCATCATCAGATGTGGCCAGAAAACCAAAAGACAATAGTAAAAGAAAGTATCTGAGGGAGTTTGGAGAAAGAGTACAGGAGTTGGGCACTTGCACTAAATACATCTGACCTGGTAGGATCCCCTCTACACCATGATTCCTCAAGCCCATGTAATCATAAGCACAGAGCCAGTACTAAGCCCTGAGTACCAACATTTGTGACCTAAAGGTCCAAAAAAAAAGAGCACTTGTCTTTCACAAGTGAGACCCTGGATTTAATTTGTATCAATCTAGGGCCCAGAACAACTGCACAGCAGGTAGAGCATTTGCCTTGCACATAACCAACCCAGGTTCGACCTCCAACATCCCATCTGGTCTCCTGAGCCTACCAGGAATAACCCCTGATCATCATCTCAAAAAAAGACAAAAATAATTTTCTGACAACTATATCCCCCCCTAAATCATTATTTTTGCTGTTTATTTTTTTGGTTTTTGGGCCATACCTGGTGACGCTCAGGGGTTACTCCTGGCTCTACACTCAGAAATTGTTCCTGGCAGGCTCAGGGGGACCATATGAGATGCTGGGGATTGAATCTGGGTCTGTTCTGGGTCAACTTCGTGCAAGGCAAACATCTTACCGCTACGCTATCACTCCAAAAAAGAAAAAATTATATATATATATTATATATATATATATTTTTTTTTTTTGGTTTTTTTTTTGGGGGGCCACACCTGGCATTGCTCAGGGGTTACTCCTGGCTGTCTGCTCAGAAATAGCTCCTGGCAGGCACGGGGGACCATATGGGACACCGGGATTCAAACCAACCACCTTTGGTCCTGGATCGGCTGCTTGCAAGGCAAATGCTGCTGTGCTATCTCTCTGGGCCCAGAAAAAAAATATTTTTATCATTACATAGACCAAAAATAGAAACTGAGTTCTAGGAGCCATCATAGGTAATAAGTTAAATAATAAAAACCAATTATAGCTTTTTTTCTTGTTTGTTTTTTGGTTTGGGGGTCATACCTGACAGTGTCCAGGAGTTACTCCTGGCTCTGCACTCAGAAGTCGCTCCTGGCAGGCTTGGAGGACCATATGGAATGCTGGGATTTGAACTGGGCCCTGTCCAGTGTTGGACACATGCAAGAAAACGCCTTACTGCTGCGTTATTGCTCCCGCCAACAAATTATACTTCTAAGATTAGTAATAACATGTTTTATATATAAATATATATATTTATCCTATTTAATAGGAGAAAAATAAAATCTCTCAAAACGGGTACAAAAAATTAAAGCAAAAATGTTGAACCACTAGGACAATAATGAAAGTGATGTTATTAGACCTACAGAGATAGTACAGTGGGTAGGAAGATTGCCTTACTGACCCAGGAGTCTTTTATGTTTTGTTTTGCTTTTGTTTTGTGCTTAACCCAGCAGTGTTTAGGGTTTACTCTTTGCTCTGCATCAGAGATCACTCTGAGTAACCTTGGGGTCCATATAGGATACCAGGGATCAAATCTGTGTAGACCATATGTAAGATAAATGCCCTATCCACTAAACTATCTTTCCAGTTCATTGACTAACCCAAATTTGATCCTGAGCATATGATCTCCCAAGCACCATCAGAAATAATTCCTGAGCATATGGCCAAGAGTAACCCCTGAGAATTACAGGATGTGATCCAAAATCAAAAACAACAGCAAACAAAAAAAAGGGGACAATATCAAAGTAACTGGAAAACCAAACTCAGATGCACAATATTAAATTTTCACTTCGTTAAAATGAACACCTTTGGCCCCGGAGAGATAGCACAGCGGCGTTTGCCTTGCAATCAGCCGATCCAGGACCAAAGGTGGTTGGTTCGAATCTCGGTGTCCCACATGGTCCCCCCGTGCCTGCCAGGAGCTATTTCTGAGCAGACAGCCAGGAGTAACCCCTGAGCACCACTGGGTGTGACTCAAAAACAAAAACAAAAACACAAACAAAAACAAAAAAAAAAAGAACACCTTTATAAGTAAAGTATACATTCATTTTTAGGGAGCAGGGAGACCATTTGCCTTACAGCCAACCCAAGTTTGATTCTGGCACTCCATATAATCCCCAAACCTGCCAAGAGAAAATCCTGAGCACTGCTGGTGTGGACCAAAAACAAACAAACAAAAAATAATAATTATTTTTAAATGCCATTACCAGCAGTATGAAAATAAATTATTTCCATCTAAGGGACGGACGGACAGATGGATGGACGGACAGACAGACAGACAGACAGACACACACACACACACCCCTACTTTCCACTCCCCCCTCTCTGGCTCTCCCCTAATAAAAAAAAAATGTCTCCCCATAGGACTGGAGCAACTGTACAGCAGGTAGCGTGCTTGCCTTACAGGTGGTCAATCCTGGTTTAGTCCCTCCATTAAGAAAAGAACCAGAAGTAAGCCCTGAACACTTCCAGATGTGACAAAAACAACAACAACAACTTGCCTTTCCAAATAACCATGTTCAATTGTGCTTAAATTTATAATATAATCACATTATCTCCCAGTGACAATAAACTTTAGGTGCTAAAAGACCTGCCTTGCATAGGACTGTCCCTAGTTAGATTCCCAGTACTATTTATGGTAGATCCTGAGCACAGCCAGAAATGACCAAAACTTCACAGAAATAAACTTTTTAAAAGTTAAAAGAAACTTTAAAATATTTAAACTAAGGAGCCGGAGAGATAGCATGGAGGTAAGACGTTTGGCTTTCATGCAGAAGGTCATTGGTTCGAATCCTGGCATCCCAAATGGTCCCCCAAGCCGGCCAGGAGCGATTTCTGAGCTTTGAGCCAGGAGTAACCCCTGAGCGCTGCCGGGTGTGACCCCCCGCCCCCCCCCCAAAAAAAAAGAAAAAGAAATTTAAACTAAGTATTAAGTATTTGTCTTATTGTAATACAATGAAAATAAAAACTTCATTTAGATATGTAAATTAACATTAAAATATTTGAGATTGGGGGCCTAAGAGATAGCATAGTGGTAGGGCGTTTGTTTGCCTTGCAAGCGGCCGACCCAGGACCAACAGTGGTTCGAATCCCGGCATCCCATAGGGTCCCCCAGGCCTGCCAGGAGCGATTTCTGAGCAGAGAGCCAGGAGTAATCCCTGAGTGCCACCGGGTATGGCCCCCCAAAATTTTTTTTTTCTTTTGAGATTTTTAAGAGATATAAATTCCTTGAGGGAAATAATCCTCCCCATAAAGAAAGCATAGTAAAAAATTAGTCATAGGGGTCAGAGATATGTAAAACGGGTACAGGGTATTTCCCTTACATGTACCCAACCTATATGTTTTCTGAGTCCCATTAGAGTAATTCCTAATACAGAGCTGGGAGTAGCACCTGAGTATGATGGGTGTGGCCCAAAAATTTTTGTTAAACTGTGGTGAAAATTACCTTACTAACTAAACAGCACCTAAAAGCATGAAAGTCTTTAAATTTAAATTATACAAGCCTGGGATATACTATAATAGTTAAGGTACTTGTCTTTTATGCAGCTGAGGCCAATCCAACCTCCAGTGCTGCATGCTCCTGGAGCACTACCAGGAGTGACCCTTGAGCACAAAGTCAGACATAAGCCCTGAGCACACTGGATATGACCCAAAAACAAACAAAATATAATCATATTAAAATATATAGTTGGGCCCGGAGAGATAGCACAGCGGCGTTTGCCTTGCAAGCAGCCGATCCAGGACCAAAGGTGGTTGGTTCGAATCCCGGTGTCCCATATGGTCCCCTGTGCCTTCCAGGAGCTATTTCTGAGCAGACAGCCAGGAGTAACCCCTGAGCACCACCAGGTATGGCCCAAAAACCAAAAATAAAATAAAATAAAATAAAATATATAGTTAATACTACACAGCTAGGTTTTTAGGCATTTACTGCAAATTATTTTTAACAATTAAAAGCACCTTGTTTGGTTCTTGGCACTGGATTCCACTCGGGTACATTTTTCACTATAGCTTCAACAGCTTGTCCAGCTGCAATCCGGGTATCCCAATTTGTACTCCGCAAATATATCAATACCTTAAAAAAAAATTGTAAAATAATTAATATATACCAAAAAGTTTGTTGAAGTAGCCAGAGAAAAACAAATACATTTCTATTTAAATTTACTTGTTATTAACATAACTAAGTAGTGTTCCAATAAAACACCTTAAGAATTACAATCATTTATAAACATTTTATCATTCAAAATTACTATAGCTTAAAAAAATACTTAGTAGTCCTGTACACTTCTAATAAATAATTTAAAACCTGCCTTGCATTTGTAAAGACACTGGAGTTCATGTTCCTTCACTAACTCACATCACTGACTATAACCCCTAGATCCCTGTTGTTAAAATGAAGTGCATAAAACCAGACACAACCAAGCATGTGATCATCACAATCCAATCAAATATATGAACACTATACCCATGTGTGCTACCCTACAACACAGCAACATTCATGTAACCTCCAAACACCAAACAAGTGCTATTCCCTGTCACCTCAGTAACAATTCCATTAATAGGGCCCGGATGGATAGCACAACGGTGTTTGCCTTGCAAGCAGCTGATCCAGGACCAAAGGTGGTTGGTTCGAATCCCGGTGTCCCGTATGGTCCCCCGTGCCTGCCAGGAGCTATTTCTGAGCAGACAGCCAGGAGTAACCCCTGAGCAACGCCGGGTGTGGCCCAAAAACCAAAAACCAAACAATTCCATTAATAATAGCATTAGAAAGTATAAAATATTTAAAAACAGGAGTCAAAGCGATAGCTATAGTAAAAAGGGTGTTTGCTTTACATGCAGCTGAACAACCTTTGATCCCAGATATTTCATATGGTCTACCCAAATCCACCAGGAATGATCCCTGAGTCTATGAGCCATGAGTTACACTTATGACTACTGGCTGTAGTCAAAGAAAGAGAAATACCTTTAACAAAAGAGACTGAAAACTATACAATCAAAATACTTTTGAGGGGCTGAAGAGATAGTATAGCTTGTAGAATACCTGTCCTGTATGCAGACAACTCAAGTTCAATCTCCAGGCCTCCCCTTTTCCCCTCCCACCATATGGTCCCCTAAGCCGGCCAGGTATAATTTCTGAGCAGTCAGAAGGCCTTATCACTGCCCCAAATCCCCAACAAATGAAAAAAAAAATTGTTGAAATGAAGTAAAAATCCAAATAAAGGGAAAGATACCACATGTAACTATTAAAAAAATAGTTATTAATTTCTTCATCAATTTCCTTATTAAACTCAACTAGCTTTTTGCAGAAAAAGACCAATAGATCCTAAACTTTATATAGAAATAATCATCAAAATCTTTATACAGAGGGGTCGGAGCGGTAGCGCAGCTGTAGGACATTTGCCTTGCATGTGGCTGAGGCAGGATGGACCTCAATTTGATCCCCGCATCCCATATGGTCCCCCAAGCCAGGAGCAATTTCTGAGTGCATAGCTAGGAGTAATTCCTGTGTCACCGAATGTGCCCCCTCCCAAAAAAAATCTTTATACAGAGAGACTTGCCAAACAATCTTTATACAGAGAAGATCACCAAAAACAAAAAATCTTGAAAATAATGAGTTGACAACTTCATATTCTTGCTTTCAAAATTTTTTACCAAGCAACAGTCATCAATACAGTGTCCTATTTACAAGAATATACATACAGATTAATAAAATCAGAGTCCAGAAATAATATAGGAAGCTATGGTTAATTTGTTTTTTACAAAAGGCCAGACAATTCAAGATGGGAAGAGCACTTTTCTTAATAAATAAATGATGCTGGGACAGCAAAATGAATAGTCCCTACTCATACACAAAAAATACATAATGAAAGACATACCTAATTCATGAGAAATAACCATTTAAAAAAAATCTTTGAGGGGCCGGGAAGGTGGTGCTAGAGACAAGGTGTCTGCCTTGCAAGCGCTAGCCAAGGAAGGACCCAGCGTCCCATATGGTCCCCCCAAGCCAGGGGTGATTTCTGAGCACTTAGCCAGGAGTAGCCCCTGAGCATCAAACAGGTGTGGCCAAAAACAAAACAAAACAAAAAAAATCTTTGAAAGCAACAAAAGTAAATCACTCTGACTTTGGGCAGGGCAATTATTTCACAAATGTAATCCCCAATGTACAAATGACAAAGTAAGCAAAAAAATAAAATTAACTTCTTTCGATAGTGAACAACCCAGACCTGATCCCTGAACACTGCCAGGTAAGGGGGTTATGTGCGTGTGTCTGTGTGTGTACATAAAAAGTGAAAGAGGGTTAGAAAGACAACACAAAAGAGTGAAGTTTGATTGTGGGAGGCCATGTTACATGATCAGCAGTATGGTCCCCAAAGCACTATCATAGCAACCTACAACACAGAGACAGAAGTCCCCACGCAACACCGGAAACATAATTAATTTATCTTGAAAAAAGACAAGTGAAAAAAAAAAATAGATACAATTCAAAGGACTAGAGTTCATACCAGGCATGCAAAAGACCTCAGTTTCAACTCCCAGCACTACACAGCCTACCAAGCACTGTACCCTGGTAGCCTCTCCCACTGAAGGAAGCCACCTCCACTCCCACAATAAACAAAACAGCAAAACCAAAAAGACTTACTAAACCATTAGGTTTATCCTCATTGACAATCCACCACCTCCCCAATAAATGCACTTAATCTGCACTGCTAGAGATGTAGCTCAGTGGTAGATTACCTGCCAAACTACGTGAGACCCTGGGTTTGGTTTCTAGACAGGAGTGAGGAAGGAGGGAAAAAAATTAAGCAAGAGTAAGAAGACAAACTTTTAGAATGGGAGGAAATATTTCAAATCAATAGTAAAGGACTTGTATCAAAAATGCATAAAAAATACTCTTGCAACTGGAAGTGCAATATACTTGAATATGAGAAAAGATCTGAAGATCTACAAATGGTTGAAATAAATGGGAGAAGAAACCACTTATTACCAATAAAAATGAAAACTACAGTGAGATATGACTTCTCACAGACTAGTATGGCTATAACCATAGGTCAGCCAACAAATGCTGACAGTGCTAGTGAAATGTAAAATGAAGTTAATACGAAAATAGTATGGCAGTTTCTCTTAAACATATTTGCCATGCTACATTAAAAATATACATCCGGGGCCCGGAGAGATAGCACAGCGGCGTTTGCCTTGCAAGCAGCCGATCCAGGATCAAAGGTGATCGGTTCGAATCCTGGTGTCCCATATGGTCCCCCATGCCTGCCAGGAGCTATTTCTGAGCAGACAGCCAGGAGTAACCCCTGAGCACCGCCGGGTGTGACCCAAAAACAAAACAAAACAAAAAAAAACCATACATCCACAGCAAAACTTAGCTAAAAATTTTCATTACAGTATTGTCTTTCATAGCTCAAAACTACACAAATGTGGGGCCGGGCGGTGGCGCTGGAGGTAAGGTGCCTGCCTTGCCTGCGCTAGCCTAGGACGGACCGCGGTTCGATCCCCCGGCGTCCCATATGGTCCCCATATGTTGCCAGGAGCAACTTCTGAGCGCATAGCCAGGAGTAACCCCTGAGCGTCACAGGGTGTGGCCCAAAAACCAAAAAAAAAAAAAAAAAAAACTACACAAATGTCCACCAACTCATAAACAAGTAACCCAGATGTGCTTATTCATATAGAATTATCCACATGCATAAATCTAATATCTGAAAATTAAAAATTAAACAAGTTATACAACAATATAAATGAAGGAGCCAATGGAAGGGAACCATAAAAAAAAAAATACTGGGGCCGCAGAGATAGCACAGTGGTAAGGCCTTTGCCTTAGACACAGAAGGACAGTGGTTCGAATCCCGGCATCCCATATGGTCCCCTGAGCCTGCCAGGAGCAATTTCTGAGCGTAGATTTTTTTTAAAACAGGGTTGGGGAGTCCAGGAGGGGTTTGAACTCCTACTTACATGACTAAGAAAGAAGCAAATGAGAATGAAAGGCGGGAGTAAGAAAAGCGGGAAGAGAAGTATTTAGGATTTCCAATAGCCTCTGCAATTATATTTTGCCATGTTCTATGCATTGCTCATCAACCTCCCTGCCATACACAAAGTACTCTTATTTGTACTTTACATGTCAAAAAATTAAAAATTAAACCGGGGCTGGAGTGGTGGTGCAAGCGGTAATGCATCTGTCTTGCTCATGCTAGCCTAGGACCAACCATGGTTCGATCCCCCAGCATCCCATATGGTACCCAAAGCCAGGAGCGATTTCTGAGCACATAGCCAGGAGTAACCCTGAGTGTCACCAGGTGTGGCCCAAAAAACAAAAGTAAATAAATAAAGCCATCTAATTTGTTTCTTATCCTAGAGGCACACTTCTAACAAGCCCAGTGATTGAAGTAAAAATATAGTATGTGCTTAAGAAAGGAACCTAGATAGCTAGGATTATGAATAGTAATCCTCCAAAGTAGAAAGATTTCATTTTAAAATGGCATAAAACAGGGTGCAATAAATATGATATAACTCAAAGGTAGAACTTCCAGTCTTTTATCCCTCTAATCTGTTAATGCTCAGAGCTTACTCCTTATTCTATACTCAAGGATCATTCAGGGAAGTAGGTGGGGACTCAAGGGACCATATGGGATGGTGGGAATTGAACCTAGGTCATGTGCAATGCAATCACCCTATCCAAGCACCCCAGCCTTATAACATATGTTCTATACCTGTTAAATTCTAGGTTTAATCAAAAATTATGACAACTAGTTTTTCATATATTTCAATCATCATCCATTAAGTATTCATCCACATGAAAATTGCTAACCTTTTTTGCTAGCTTTTTAGCCATAAGCTAGACCACTAACAACTATATTAACAACTTACTTATTAGGCTCAAAGTTGTACACAAACAAAAGATTTCTATACACTGTCAAATCCCTCAAACAATTACACTTAATTAAAAATTGCAAAATATACTATCTGAGACAATAGAAAAAAGGTAAACAGTAACATCAAATATTTGGAGAAAAATTTGAAGTTAGATACCACAACATTATAACTAAAATAAATTCTATCTTTACTTTTATGATCCTATCCAAAGTTCTGAAACTCTTTTACACTAAAAGAAGTGCTTACTTTAGATAAGAGATTATTTAATTCATGTGGATGAAGCTTCACCACTTCTCCAAGTTGCTGTGCAGCAGCTTTTCTTGTAACTGGAGTAGTGCCAGTATCCAGCAAGATAAAGAGACGGTCAAGCCTACAATAACAAAGAGATAATGATTATTCTAAACATATTTCCACATATGTATAAGTTTGAGTCAGTAAATGGGTTGAGTATCTATAAACAAAGGCTTATGTGAGGCTTGCAGGAGAAATATACTCTCCACACTCCAGGAACTTGCTTCAAGAGGCTAAGGTAAGTAAGATAAACACACAAATAATTAAAGGGTACAATAAGATATGACATTAAAAAGGGACAAAGTGGTGCTTTGAAAAGTAGGAATGAAAAAAGCAAATACTATATCCCCAATGTGTAATGGGAAGAGAGATTTTAAAGCAGGAAATATCTTATTAAGAGCTTGATGGTAGACAAAGATTTCAATACTAGTGAAGATGAGACAATGAAAAGGAAAAAGGTTGGAAAACAGACTTAACACAGTCGTAAGAAAAGGGAGCTCTGGTTCCACAACAAAGGGTGTAGTCCCAGTGAGCGGTGAACAAATGGTGAACAGCACAACCAAAATAAATGCTCCCACTTGTAGAAGAAACAGTAACAGATGGCTGCAGTGATAGTACTATGGGTAGGGCACTTGCTTTGGCAGATGTGATCCCTGAGATCACAAGCACAGAGCATCCCCAGATATGGCAGCCCCCAAAAAATAGTAGCAAAGGAAAAATGGGGAGAAAACGTTTTCTTTAGGGAAAATGAATAACATAAATTTAATTTCAGGTATACTTTTTAAAAGTAGGAGAAGCTGGGCCCGGAGAGAGAGCACAGCGGCGTTTGCCTTGCAAGCAGCCGATCCAGGACCAAAGGTGGTTGGTTTGAATCCCGGTGTCCCATATGGTCCCCCGTGCCTGTAGGAGCTATTTCTGAGCAGACAGCCAGGAGTAACCCCTGAGCACTGCCGGATGTGGCCCAAAAAAAAAAAAAAAAAAAGTAGGAGAGGCTAGAAAGACAGAACAGCTGCCTTTAATGCCTTTAATGCAGCTGACATGGATTTAATCCCCAGCACTACATATGGTGTCCTGAGACTACCCAGGAATGACCCCTAAGCACAGAGTCAGGAGTCATGCCCCCACTGCAATCCTACCAGCTGGCCTCTAATTTCATGCTATACACCAATGACCCTCCCCAACCTTGCATAATTTTTTCACTTGTGGGACCACTGGAATATCCTAGGAGTTAATGGAGGGGCTACCACCCTAGTGACCTGCGTAAGGGAAGCGAGGGGAGGAAAGAGGGAGGGAGAGGAGGAGAGAGGAGAGAGAGAGGGAGAGGGGAAGAGAGAAAGGGAAGAAGGAAGGGAGGGGAAAGGGAGGGGGGAAGAAGGAAGGGAGAAAAGAAGAAAGGGAGGAAAGAAGGGTAGAAGGAAGGGTGGGAAGAAAGGGAGGGAGGGAGGGAGGGAGAAAAGAAGGGAGGAAAGGAAGGAGGGAGGGAGAGAGGGAAGACTGATTTTCAAAACTCCCCAAATTACCAATCTCTATTTCTTTTGTTTTGTTTTGGGGGCATGCCCAGCTGGTGCTCAGGGCTCTACTATCATGGATCAGTCCTGGTGTGCTTTGGGGAACTTATGTGATACCAAGGACAGAACCTGGATGAGCCACATGCAAGCACCTACCCACCATATTATTTCTATTTCTTAAAAAGGAGAGGATTGAAGAGAGAGAATACAGCAGATAAGGAGCTTGCCTTGACCAATCCTGGGTTTGATTCTTAGCATTTAAGTTATGGTCCCCTCAAGCACTACCAGGAGTTTGAGAACCCAGGCTATGCCAGGATTGAACTACCAAGCACAGAGCTAAGAAGTAAGCACAGCTGATGTGGCCCAAAAACACAAGGAATATACTGCTTTAAAGAGCATGTCCCTAGGCTGAGAATACACAACATTTCAAATTCTCTTCCTCTAAAGATTGGTCTTTACACTTGCCGTATTTCAGATGAAAAGACCTTGCACTTTTTGAAAACTTAGATGTTGCCTCACTCTTCCCATAATTTTTTTAGGTAGTGATGGTGGTAGTGGTGGTTTTGCTTACTGAGGGCTGATTCCTGGCTCTGCACTCTGAGGATCATCACCACAGGGTGCTAGGGATCAAACTCCCATGTCATACCCTATGCAAGTAAAGTATCTTATCTGCTGTATCACTTTGGCCCTTGATAAAATCTTTTCCCATTCAATTGTCCTTTCTCTAATATTTTAAATCTCTGCTTTATTAATTAATTAATCTGTTTCCCCTCCCCTTTTTTAATTGTTTGTTACTTTGGGGCTACCTATAGGTAGCAGTACTCAGGGTTTACACCTGGCTCAGCGCTCACAGATCTCTCCTGGCAGGGTTCAGGAGACCATATATAAGGTTAAAACCCTCGACACCCACTGCAATTATCTCTCTGGCATCCATTTCCTCTTTTAAAACAATTTCATTAAATTACTACATGACCAATAACGACTACTTCTGAAATATATATGGAATCTCAATCATTTCGGTATTTATGGTTCATTTCATGTCCTCAATTTCTCGCATGCTGCTTATGTTTATGCTCCTGATTAGACTTTCCTTCTACTGTATTTTGCACATATTCAACTTGTTAATTGACTGACATTTACAGCATTAAAATGAAGAGATAATGAGGAATCAAGAAGGTAACTCAAGGGGCTGGTGCAGTGGCGCAAAGGGTAAGGCATCTGCCTTGCCCGTGCTAGCCTAGGACAGAGTGCGGTTTGATCCCCCAGTAATCCATATAGACCCCCAAACCAGGAGCAATTTCTTTTCTTCTTTTTTTTTTTGGTTTTTCAGCCACACCCGTTTGATGCTCAGGGGTTACTCCTGGCTAAGTGCTCAGGAATTGCTCCTGGCTTGGGGGAACCATATGGGACCCCGGGGAATCGAACCACGGTCCTGATCCTTGGCTAGCGCTTACAAGGCAGACACCTCACCTCTAGCACCACCTCACCGGCCCCAGGAGCAATTTCTGAGCGCATAGCCAGGAGTAATCCCCGAGCATCACCAGGTGTGGCCCAAAAAACAAAATAAAAAGTGACTCAAAAGGCTGGAGCCATGCAGGAGTCCTAAGTTGAGT
This sequence comes from Suncus etruscus, assembly GCF_024139225.1. NCBI lineage: Eukaryota > Metazoa > Chordata > Mammalia > Eulipotyphla > Soricidae > Suncus > Suncus etruscus. The sequence continues at coordinate 36,212,107 of NC_064864.1, read as the reverse complement.
ACTAACACTACACAGTGTCCCAAGCACTGCTGGGTATGTGACCCCTCTCTAAGAAAATTTGAGATAATGGGATTTGTTGACACACACTTTTTCCTTCTTCTCTCTTTCGCTCCCCTCCTCCTTTCTCTAATCTCCCCCACCACTTCTCTTTTTCATTACTCATCTTTAGTTTATCAATCTAAGATTTCTAATAACTGCTCTTTAAAGACTTCTTAAAAAAAGGAAAAAGCACATGAAAGTTTAGACATATGCTGGCAGCAATCTAAGTTTGTTAGAATTATAATAATCAAAAAATGTATGCTTTTGGGCCCGGAGAGATAGCACAGTGGTGTTTGCCTTGCAAGCAGCCGATCCAGGACCAAAGGTGGTTGGTTCGAATCCCGGTGTCCCATATGGTCCCCCATGCTGCCAGGAGCTATTTCTGAGCAGACAGCCAGGAGTAATCCCTGAGCACCGCTGGGTGTGGCCCAAAAACCAAAAAAAAAAAAAAAAATGTATGCTTTTATGTTAAGAAGAGTTGAGGAGATAATACAGCAAATAGTGTTTGCCTTCCATGCACCCAGCCAAAGATAAACCCCTAGCACGACATATGGTCCCAAAAGCAACTTCAGAAGTGATTCCTAAGCACAAAGGCAAGAGTAAACCCTGAGAAGTGCTGGGTGTGGCCCCAAAGCCATAAAATAAAAACTGTTGAAGATCAAGACATACTAAAAAATTTACTTTCATTTATTTTAAGTGGGGAAGAATGGGTTTGCACCACATACAAAGCTCAAGTTATTCATGATTCTGTCAAAATCGACCTCTATTCTGGGCCAGAGATATAGCACAGCCATGCTTTTGCCTTGCATGTGGACGACTTGGGAAGGACCTGAGTTCAATTCTTGACATCCCATATGGTCCCCTGAGCCTGCCAGGAGCAATTTATGAGCACAAAGCCAGGAGTAACTCCTGAGAACTGCGGGGTGTGGCCCCCCAAAAAATCTATTCAAGCCAGCATCAAATACAGTCATACACAAAGCAAGTGCCAGATATCTGGTACTTTCTCTTGATCCAGAATGTTATTTTTGAGAGTGATCAATTAAGTCTTTCCATTTTGTTATACAATTTCACTCTAAGCAAAAATACAGTAAAATAGGGGCTGGAGAGATAGCATGGAGGTAAGGCCTTTGCCTTTCATGCTGAAGGTTATTGGTTTGGATCCCGGCATCCCATATGGACCCCTGAGCCTGCCAGGAGCGATTTCTGAACATAGAGCCAGGAGCACTGCCGGGTGTGACCCAAAAACAAAAACAAAAACCAACAAATACAGTAAAATAAACCATTTCAAATTTTTACTTTTCTGTGTACTTAAGGAGTTTACAGTAAAATTATAGTATAAATATAAGCCTTGAAGAAATTCTCTACAGGGGCCAGAAAGATAGCATGCAGGTAGGGCGTTTTCCTTGCATGCAGAAGGATGGTGGTTCGAATCCCAGCATCCCATATGGTCCCCCGAGCCTGCCAGGAGCGATTTCTGAGCATAGAGCCTGAGCACTGCCAGATGTGACCCAAAAACAAACCAAAATTCTCTACACTGATATTTCAAAATACAAGCCTTTATTTTTAGTTCATATTGTAATTTGAAGCCATGTTGAAGTTATTATGTTCATTAATATATTTTAGATATTACATAAAACACATAAAATCAATATAAAGTTATACATCATACCAAAGCCAAGTGCATACAATCTAACTGCATGTAGCAATTCTCCTATTCCCACCCTAGAAGATCCTTGAATATCCACTATTTTTGTTTTTTGTTCTCTGCTATCTCTCATTTAGAGAAAGTATTCAGCCAGTCAACAATTATTTAAATGGATGCACAAACAACTACAGATGTACAAGCAGTATTTGTAACAAGCACAATCAAGTTACTTCACAAATTTTTTCTATGGGGCCGGAGCAGTGGCACAGCGGTAGGGTGTTTGCCTTGCATGTGGCTGACCCTGGACAGACCTAGGTTCGATCCCCAGTGTCCCATATGGTCTCCCAAGCCAGGAGCGATTTCTGAGCACAGACCTAGGAGTAACCCCTGAGTGTCACCAGGTGTGGACCAAAAACAAAAACAAATTTTTTTCTAGCCTTTTTATTTCTTCTTTGGGGAGGAGGGCTTAACTTGCTCAGGGTTAACTGCACTCAGAGATCAGTCCTGCTAGGTCAGGGAGTGAACCCAAGCAGATCTCCGACAAGGCAACATCCTTACCCTGTGTACTACCCCACCTGTTCCTTTTCTAACCTTTTTCTAACACCAGATTCAATAACCTATAGCAGAAAGCTTCCTGTAAAACTCTTATCTAGATAAAAAAATATTTTGGCAGGAATCTCATTTAAAATTCTACAGTTGAGGGGCTGGAGAGATAGCATGGAGGTAAGGCGCTTGCCTTTCATGCAGAAGGTCATCGGTTCGAATCCCAGCGTCCCATATGGTCCCCCGTGCCTGCCAGGAGCAATTTCTGAGCATGGAGCCAGGAATAACCCCTGAGCACTGCTGGGTGTGACCCAAAAACCGCAAAAAAAAAAAAAAAAAAAAAATTCTACAGTTGAAAGTGTGTATATTTGAGCTTGAAAAAGTTACTAAGATATTGTTAGCATTTTAGCTGGATGTAGGGTGGATGTCCTAGAACCTCAAAGGCGAATCTATGGCATACGGGCCAGCGGTGGCACGAGAAGCAGCTGGCACTTGCAGCTGGCACTCAGGAAGGGGTCCGCAATTAAGATATGCGGCACGGCGGGAGGCGAGTGTGCCGGTGTCTGCTTTGCAGCTCACTTGGCAACAGGGCCGAACTGGCCTTTGGGAGGACTGGGCATTGTGCAGCAGTTTGGGCACTCGGGCTCAAAAAAGGTTAACCATCACTGTCCTAGAACATTCCCCAACACAAAGACATGTCCTTATTTGGAAGAACATATGTCTTGAAACACATTTCTCTGAAGTATCAACAGAATGGAGTCAGAATGAACAAGAGTACAGTTCTGCTAACATATAGCACTTCGTTTCTTCTGAGGAAAAAAAGCCCACAGAATATAGATATTAGAGGTTGACTGCAGAAGCTGAAAACACAGGACACTTAGCTTACACAGGGCCATCTCTGGTTTGATCCACAGAACACCAGATGGCCCCCAGCGCCTGTCAGGAATAATCCCTGAGCACAGAACTCAAATTAAGGTCTTTCCATCGCTGGGTGTAGCCCTCCCCAAAAAAGCTGACTACGTGTCATAAATTATCAGTCTTAAATTCTACAGCAAGTAGAAGTAGCCTTATAAACCTAGTAAAGTCATCTAAAAAACTTAATCACACAAAATGTAGGGTCATATAATATACAATCTGCACTATGAAAAAAAAAACATTGTTGTGTGGACAACCCCTCCCTTCCAAAGACACTTCTATAATTATACTATATTAAATTATTTGGGGGATACCACACCCAACGGTGCTCAGGGGTTATGCCTGGCTCTGTGCTCAGAAATCACTCCAGGCAGGTTAGGAAGGACCATATGAGATGCCGGGAATTGACCCTACTCGGCTGCATGCAAAGCAAAGCCCCTAACCACTGTCCTATCGCTTCTGCCCCTATATTAAATTTTTTAAATAGTTGTGATAAAAAATTTTACCCTAAGTGCCAGGAATTGAACCTGGGCTGCACATTCAGGTCTATTGCTGAGCCAGATTCTAAACTCCTTTAATTGCTTTTAAAATTATAATTTGGGGGGTGGAGGGGGCAGAAGAGTGGCTCAGCAATAAGGCATTTGCCTTGCACGTGGCTGACCCAGAACAGACTGCGGTTCCATTCCTGGAGTCCCACATGGTCCCCCAAGCCAGGAGTGATTTCTGAGCACATAGCCAGGAATAACCCCTGAGCGTCACCGGGTGTGGCCCAAATCCCCCTCCAAAATTATAATTCTGGGGACCGAAGCAATAATATACAGTGGATAAGGTGCTTGTCTTGCATGTGGCCAACCTTGGTTTGCTCTCTAGAACCACATATGGCTCCAGAAACCCACCAGTGTTGATTCTTGAACAGAGAGCCAGAAATAAGCCCTGAGCAATAGCAGGTGTGGCCTAAAAGCCACAAGCCAATAAATTCATTCATATAATAAAGTTATAATTCTGGAAAACAAGAGAGTATAAGAGTTAAGACACTTGAGGCCAAAACAATAGCACAGTGGGTAGGGCTTTTGCCTTACACATGGACAACTTGGGCTTGATCCCAGGCATTCATATGGAATAGTTTCCAGAGCCTACCAGGAATAACTTCTGAGCCAGGAGCAAGGATTAACCAGAGGTGCTGGGTATGGCACCCCAAAAAAAAACAAAAACAAACCAAAAAATAGAGGTAATACACTTTTTTTTTTTTTTTTTTGGTTTTTGGGTCACACCCGGCAGCGCCCAGGGGTTACTCCTGGCTTCATGCTCAGAAATCGCTCCTGGCAGGCTCGGGGGACCATATGGGACGCCGGGATTCGAACCAATGACCTTCTGCATGAAAGGCAAACGCCTTACCCTCCATGCTATCTCTCCGGCCCCTAGAGGTAATACACTTTATAGAGTAATGGTACAGCAGGTAGGGTGTTCAACTTGCACACAGCTGACCCAGGTTCAATCCCTGACACCTACATGGTCCCCAAGCATTGGCAAGAGTAATTTCTGGGTACAGAGCAGGAGCAGCCCCTGAAAACCCAGGGTATTCCACACACACACCCCAAAAAAGAAAAAAGACAGACAAGTAGGAGTGAGGGTAGGGTGTTTGACTTACATGCAGCAGACCGTGGTGCAAGCCCCAGCATCCCATATGGTCCTCCTAGACTACCTGGAGGGTTTCTTGCATGCAGTCAGGAGTTATCCCTGAGCACTGTTGTATATGGCCTCAAAACAGCAACTAAGGGGCCGGGCGGTAGCGCTGGAGGTAAGGTGCCTGCCTTGCCTGCACTAGCCTAGGACGGACCGCGGTTCGATCACTCCCCCAAGAAGCCAGGAGCAACTTCTGAGTGCATAGCCAGGAGTAACCCCTGAGCGTCACAGGGTGTGGCCCAAAAACCAAAAAAAAAAAAAAAACCCAGCAACTAAATTGAAGATAAGTTTCATGCTTTAAAAGTTTATAAACAGAGCCAGAGATAGTATGGAGGTAAGGCGTTTGCCTTGCATGCAGAAGGACTGTGGTTCGAATCTTGGCATTCCAGATGGTCCCCCGAGCCTGCCAGGAGTGATTTCTGAGTGTAGAGCCAGGATTAACCCCTGACTGCTGCCGGGTGTGACCCAAAAAAAAACCCAAAAACAAACAAACAAAAGTTTATAAACAGCATGAGAAGAACAAGTAAACTCTAACAGAAATTGTGATAAAGACTATGAGGGGTACCATATTGGTACAAATAGCTCAGATGAAGTAAAATCAGAGAAGGCTTCTCGAACCAAATGACATATAGGCCTAAAACCAAAAACTATGGTTGGAATCAGCTGGACCTGAAGGGGGACAGGAAAGAAATATTCCAGGGATAAAGTAAAGACTAGAGGTGAGAATACAGATTGGAAGTGAAGGGGAACAGTGGAAGGTGATGTAGAGAGAAAAGGGGTATAGGAGTTTAGGGGGAGAGAAGGAGGAAGGGAGAGAGAGAGCGGGCAATTAAAATAAAGGGTAAGAGATAGGGAGGGAGAAGAAGTAGGGGAAGGGAAGATGAAGAGGAAAAAGAGTTAACATGGATGAAGTTGAAAAGGTGAAGTAGGGGGGCCAGAGAGATAGCAGCATTTGCCTTTCAAGCAGCTGACCTAGGACCTAAAGTGGTTGGTTCGAATCCCAGCGTCCCATATGGTCCCCTGAGCCTGCCAGGAGCTATTTCTGAGCAGATGGACAGGAGTGCCGCCGGGTGTGGCCCAAAAACCCAAAAAAGAAAAAAAGAAAAAAAAAAAAAAAGAAAAGGTGAAGTAGGGCGAGAGAGATAGTGTGGAGGTAGGGCATTTGCCTTGCATGCAGGTCGGTGGTTCAAATCCCAGCATCCCATATGGTCCCCCAAACCTGCCAGGAGCGATTTCTGAGTGTAGAGCCAGGAGGAACCCCTGAGCGCTGCCAGGTGTGACCCAAGAACAAAACAAAACAAAAAAAAAAAAAAAAGAGAGAGAAGGTGAAGTAGGAACAGCTCACAAAAGTATTTTTTAAAGGAATTTGTACTTGGGCCAAAGAGATAGCATGGAGGTAAGGCGTTGCCTTGGATGTAGAAGGACGGTGGTTCGAATCCCGGCATCCCATATGGTCCCCTGAGCCTGCCAGGAGCGATTTCTGAGTGCAAAGCCAGGAGTAACCCCTGAGTGCTGCTGGGTGTGACCCAAAAACCAAAAAAAAAAAAAAAAAAAAAAAAAAAAAAGGACTTGATCGTTTTAAGGTAGTAGGTTTTACAAAATCCACTGAGTTTTAAGCAGAACAATAATGCAAAATTTCTTATTAGCAAACTATAAGATTGAAATATAAAGTAAATTAGAAAGATTCAATGGAAGAAAGTAAAGAATGGCTGCTACTGCAGATGTCTTGGATTAGAGATGATAATATGAAAGTGGATTCTGGTGTGTGAAATGGGAAGAAAAAGAATTGGTTAGAGAAAGATTAGAAAAATAGAATTGATAGGATTGAGTCTGTTGACCACCAGGATAAGGAGGAAGGAGAGAAAAATTAAGTATTCCCAGATTTCTAATTTGGTAATTGAAGGAATGCAGGCACCAACTTATTTCCCTTCTGTTGGAAATACATGAGGTCCTAAATTTGAAAAAATATTTTCAACTATGCATTGAATATAAACACTATATAAACAATAAAAAACATTTGAAATTTAATCATTTTATCTTTATTTTTACCTTTTCTGCATAGTATATTAAAATGTGTCTGCATTCTACAGTATATGCCAATAGGCAAGATAATAATTCTAGTTATGAAAGATGTCTTAGGGAAAAATAAAAAAAAAAAGAGAGAGAGAGAGAAATGCCAATAACTTGCTTTGCATGTGTATGAGGCCCTGGGTTTGATCTGCACACCAAAAAGGTGCTGAGCACACAGAAGTCAGGTTGAAATTAACATTCACTATTTAATACAAATCCATAGATAAAAGTTAAGAACTGACCCAAGAACTGAACCCAAAACACAGTTTCTCAGAAGTGATTTCTTTGATCCTATCATATTAACTCTTCTGTAAAACCATGCCAAGCTATTTAAAAATGTTAATATTTAATACTTGTTTAGAAAATTAGCACTAATTGGGGCCGAGAGATAGCATGAAGGGAGGGTGTTTGCCTTGCATGCAGGACAGTGGTTCGAATCCCGGCATCCCATATGGTCCCCTGAGCCTGCCAGGTGCAATTTCTGAGTGTAGAGCCAGGAGGAACCCCTGAGCACTGCCAGGTGTGACCCCAAAACCAAAAAAAAAGAAAGAAAATTAGCACTAATCACGCTAGTCACTTGAAACATTCTCACCAATATTGAGGAGGGGGGATAGTCTAAAACAAGAAATTTCATGTTTCCTCCAATATTTTATTACATAAGGAAGAAAACTCAAATTCAGAAGCCAGAGCGAGCGATAGTACTGGGTGTAGGGCGTTTGCCTTGCATACTGCCGACCCGGGACAGAACCCGGGTTCCATCCCTGGCATCCAACATGGTCCTCCTGAGCCTGCCAGGGGTAATTTCTGAGTGCAAAGCCAGGAGTAACCCCTGAGCGCCGCTGGGTGTGGCCCCAAAACCAAACTAATACAAAACAAACTTCAAAATCATCTGACTAATGTGCTTGTAATATATATGTCTATATATATACATTTAGTGGCCGGATCAGTGGTGTAAGCGGTAGGGTGTTTGCCTTGCACACGCTGGCCTAGGATGGACAGCGGTTCGATGCCCCGGCGTCCCATAAGGTCCCCCGAATCAGGAGCGATTTCTGGGCGCATAGCCAGGAGTCACCCCTGAACGTCACCGGGTATGGTCCAAAAACCAAAAATAAATACATAAATAAATAAAAAGCATATGTATACATTTATAAGGGAAGCAACAAAGTATGAGACTTCTTTATGTGGTTGTAAAAACTGAAGCTGTTACCTGTAAATCTCTCAAAACCCTCTCGCAAATAAATCATAAACTAAAAACTCGCTCACACTGAATGGATTCCATGACCCTCTACAGTAAAAAATCACATACCCCACACTTTAGGTAGCTAGCTAGCAACTCCCTTCTCCCGACTCCCATGGGCTTCTTCTCTCACACATTATTTCATCAGTTATCTGGGGCTTCTGGGAGGGGTGGGTGATCCCTTGCCAAACAGATAAGGGGCAAAGCGTTCGACTCGTTTTGCAAAATAAATGAAGACGATCGGTTCTTCTGAACGACTAGTCTTGGCTTTAAAAAGCCCTGGGCGCAAGAAAACTAAAAAAACCTGCACGCTAGCGGTGCAGGCCGGCCAAGCTTTAGAGAGCTCCCAGGAGGGCCAGACCGTCCCCCTTACCCGGGCACGCGCCACGCCACCCCACCGCACCCCAACCCAACACCCAACACCCCGACACCCATCGCAGGACCAAGCACCGCCCTGGAAAGGGCAAGTTTCCTCCCACGGGCAGGCAGGCAGACCGCCGCCGTAGGCCGCTTGCCCACGCCGTTTCCGTCCCTTGTCACCTTTTTGTTTCTTGTGTCTGTAACTCCCCAACCCTTGAGATCACTTGGGATTCGTGGAAGCTCTTTCCCACCGTGGTGAGGGCTAAAAGAACCTGCTGCAGATAAAGAACGAAGACGCGGTGGCCCAGATTTGCTGGTAACGCTTAGGAAAGCAAGAGGAGAAGGCGAGGCCTCACTTTTGCACGTCCCGGGGAAGGAAAGAGAACGAACGCGTCTTCCCCAGGAGCAGAGCAAGAATTTCTTCTTCTTTTTTAGTTTTGGGGTCACACCCGGCAGCGCTCAGCGAGTTCCTCCTGGCCCTTGTACGCTCAGAAATCACTCCAGGCAGGCGCGGGGAGGAGAGGACCATCACATGGGGATGCGGGGATTCGACCCACCGTCCTCCTTCTGCAAGCCGGGCCATGCAAGGCCCTGCCTCCCGTGCCGTGCCGTGCCGTGCCATGCCATCTCATCTCTCCGGCCTAGGGAGAAAGCATCGCAAACCTGGCAGCCGGTCCTGATCAGCTAGCTTCCCTCCTGGGTGGAGGCTGCACCCTGGAAAATGGAGCGAGCGAGAAGGCAGAGAGAGGAGAGAGACTGCCGGGGCAGGGAGGGAAAGAGCCGCGGGGCTCAATTAGGGGGGCTCCGAGTCGAACCCCGAAAGCCTTTCCTTTCTGAGCGACGGAGCCGCCCGGGAGCCCCAAGCGCCAACGCCGCAGGACTTCACCTGGACACCGCCATGGCCCGGGTCTCCTTTCCGCGAGCTGCGGCCGCGCCGGTTGGCTTCCACACGGGGAGGCGGCGGCGGAGGCGTCCAGGCCCCGGCGGAGGCGCTCAGAGGGGAGCGGCCGCGGCGGCGCTGCGCTGGGACGGCCCGTCCCGCCACCGGGCCTGGGGCATCTGTCTCCGCCCGCCGCCTTCGCCGAGCTGCGTCCCCGCCCGGGCCGCGCGGAGCGAGGAAAGGGGTTGGGGTGCGGTGGGGTGGGGGTCCAACTGCGCGGCCGCGAGGGCGAGTGGCGGCTCCTCCGTCCCGACCCGACCCGACCCGCGCCGCTTCCAACCCGGGGCCCCCCAACCCCGCTCTCTGCTGACGCGGGCGGCGGCACGCCGGAAGTGGCGTCGGCGCGCCGGAAGTGACGTCAGCGCGCCGCCGGGCCGCGACGCGACGCGACGCGATTCCGGGAGCTAGCTGGAGTGCAGGCCCAGCTCGGTGGATGGATGCACCGGGATGGAGGGAGGGATGGATGAGGTGCTCCGACGGCATCTACAGGGGGGATCCTTGTGTGTGTGTGTGTGTGTGTGTGTGTGTGTGTGTGTGTGTGTGTGTGTGTGTGTGTCTGTGTGTCTGTGTGTGTCTGTGTGTGTCTGTGTGTCTGTGTGTGTGTGTGTGTTTTTAAAGCCATTAGAGATAGCATGTAGGTAAGGCGTTTGCCTTGCATGCACAAGACGGTGGTTCGAATCCCGGCATCCCATAGGGTCCCCCGAGCCTGCCAGGAGCGATTTCTGACCCTAGAGCCAGGAGAAAGCCCTGACTGAGCACTGCCGGATGTGATCCCAAACCCAAAATAAATAAATAAAACCAATAGAGCGAGCCAGAGTGTAGAAACGTCTCCTTTTTTGAAGCCAAGAAAGAAAGTCAACATTCTCATTCAGATGCTCTTTTTGTTTGTTTGTTTATTTTGGTTTGGTTTTGGTTTTTGGGTCACACCCGGCAGCGCTCAGGGGTTCCTCCTGGCTCTCTGCTCAGAAATCACTCATGGCAGGCTCAGGGGACCATATGGGATTTGAACCACCGTCCTTCTGCATGCAAGGCAAATGCCCTTCCTCCATGCTATCTCTCCAGCCCCAGGACCAGATACTATTAACGTTCAAAACTTGTTTCGTGGGCCCGGAGAGATAGCACAGCGGCGTTTGCCTTGCAAGCAGCCGATCCAGGACCAAAGGTGGTTGGTTCGAATCCCGGTGTCCCATATGGTCCCAGTGCCTGCCAGGAGCTATTTCTGAGCAGATAGCCAGGAGTAACCCCTGAGCATCGCCGGGTGTGGCCCAAAAACCAAAAAAAAAAAAAAAAACTTGTTTTGTTTTAGGGGCCACATCCGGCGGCGCTCAGGGGTTACTCCTGGCTCTACCCTCAGAAATCGCTCCTAGCAGGCTCAGGGGGACCTTATGGGATACCTGGGATCGAACTCGGGCCGGTAGCGTGCAATGTAGCCCGCGCTGCTATCTCCCTGGTTCCAAACTTTTGTTTTTTGTGGGCGGTGTAAAGAAGGCGCTTACCTTGCCACCTGCTGAACAGTCTTCGGTCCCTAGCACTCTCTAAGCCCCTCCAGGAATTATCTCAGAGCACATAGACAAGAGTAGGTTCTGAGGTTTGCCAGGTGTACCTCCCTCTCCCCGCAAAATAAACTGATAATAATTTCCCAAAATGCAAACTTGAACCAGAGTGATGGTCCAGCGGGGAAGGTGCTTCCATCCTTGTACCACTTACAGTCCGGAACACAAACCCATGTGATCTCACGTTTGTTTCTAATTATTACTGGAATTTCATGCCTTTATCTGACTGCATTTAAAAAAAGGATGCAAAGAACCAGCAGCTGCTCTAGTCCAGGTGGCTATCTCAGTGGGAAGGCTGCAATCAAGAAAACTCAGTCGTAGCACATTAGACACAGCTCAGATGCTTGCCACATTTGCCTGAGTTCTTGGTCCAACTATTTGGCAAGTTTGGTTCTCAGCAGGCTTCTGATACTTTCCTCAACGAAGTTTTTAACTCCCACGTGTTGTTTTTAATTGTTCAATCACTTGATTCATTAGGTTTTACCTTTCGAGGGCAGGACCTTATCACCTTAAAATTGATATTTTTGGTAGTTGTTGTGTATGTAAACATTTCACTGGGATTATTATGTTACTGACCCTAACCTGATGGGTGATTGTGCCCTACCCTAGGGTCTGACTTGGCATTCTGCTCCCATCCTAGGGTGGTACCTGATTCTGGGGGATAAAAGCAAGGGTCTGTGGAAGGCAGGGGGCTTTTTGGCTGGAACTGATGCTGAGGCTTTTGGCTTCAGTCTTGTCCTCCAAATAAACCTGATATTTTCACAAGCCTGACAGTCTTCTAGCCTTTTACCCACCGCTACGCCTCAGAACCGCCAGCTGAACAGGGTGGCAGACGGGGGGGGGGGGGGGGGGGACACGACTCATCCTCCATCCCTCCATCAGTCAACCCCATCAAGGGCTGACTTGCAACAGTACTCAAAGAAATGTTTAACTTTTCAATCGAGTGCATATTTTCATTTTTGCTTTGTTTTGTTTTGGGGCCATGCCCAGCAATGCTGTGCTCTCAGGAATTAACTCCTAGCTGTGCTCAGAAAACCAGATGGGATGCTGGAGATTGAACCTCACAAAAGCTATCAGGCTTTTCTTTCAAAGCTTTTTATTTCTCTCCTTATAAAACTAGACCAGTGGGGGCCCGGAGAGATAGCACAGCGGCGTTTGCCTTGCAAGCAGCCGATCCAGGACCAAAGGTGGTTGGTTCAAATCCCGGTGTCCCATATGGTCCCCCGTGCCTGCCAGGAGCTATTTTAGGGGCCGGGCGGTGGCGCTAAAGGTAAGGTGCCTGCCTTGCCTGCGCTAGCCTTGGTCGGACCGCGGTTCGATCCCCCGGTGTCCCATATGGTCCCCCAAGCCAGGAGCAACTTCTGAGCACATAGCCAGGAGTAACCCCTGAGCGTTACCGGGTGTGGCCCAAAAAACAAAAACAAAAAAACTAGATCAGTGGATTCTCATTACATGGAAAGACTGTCTCAATCCTAAATCTGGTTTTTCATCTATAAAATGAAACTTGTAAGACGTTATACAGAATGGTTATGGAAATGAAAGGCGAGTCATCAAGTAGATAACATGACATTACAAGAGCTTTGCAAACCATGTGGTATAAATGTAAAGGTAAAGAGACTTATCTTTAAGTACCTACTAGGTGTTTGGTATGTATTGTGCCTTATATAACTCACAGATCAACCATCCTAAAGTTTTAATCCTCAATCTTTTAACCATCTTTAGTCTTACAGGAGATAAAATTAAGCTCAGAAAAATTAGTTTGACCAAAATTGAAGCCAATAATAATTTGTTTGGGGGCCACACCCTGTAATGTCCCAAGAGGTTGCTTTTGGCTCTGCACTCAGAAATTACTCCTAATGGTTCTAGGAGGAATATATAGGACATTGGGGACCAAATCTGTGTTGATCACATGCAAGGTAAGCACCCTACCAGCTATACTATCTCTCCAACCTGCCAATTACTATTGTTTATTTAAATATTTACAGGATAAGGGACTGGCATAATGGCACTAGAGGTAAGGTGCCTGCCTTGCCTGCGCTAACCTAGGACGGACTGTGGTTCGATCCCCCGGCGTCCCATATGGTCCCCCAAGCCAGGAGTGATTTCTGAGCGCATAGCCAGGAGTAACTCCTGAGTGTCACCGGGTATGGCCCAAAAAACAAAAATAAATATTTACAGGACCATATAGATAGTATGGTGGATAAGGCTCTTGGATACAGCCGACCTGGGTTTGATCCCCACCATTGCATGAGTCCCAAGAGTCCCACAGGAGTGGTCCCTGAGTGCAGAGCTAGCAGTAAGCCCTGAGCACAGCTGACCCAAAAAAAAAACAAATATTTACTTATCACATTTTTTGGGTCATATGCTCAAATGTAAGTGTTTATAATATCAGGAAAAAATCTGATTAAGCTGATGCTTCAGTGTCTTCATATTTCATAGTTTCATCCCACCCGCCTTCTTGGTTTTCTCCAGCTAATTAAACTGGCAGACAGATTGATAGCATTGTTGGGCCAAAGAAAATAACAGGAGGTAAGGCACTTGCAGTTTTCGCAGCCAGGATCATTGTTTAAATCCCCCACACCACATATGATTTCCTGAGCATGTCCATGGTCTCAGCTCAGAACCAGGAATAGTTCCTGACCATATCTCACTATTGCCCAACACTGGGCCCCTCTGAGGGAAAAATGTGTTGTTAGAATAAGGAAAAGAAAAACAAGTGGGTTTAAGTGAAGTTATTTATGTCTGACTCCCAACTAGACCTAAATATCCCATGTAGTTTCACCCTCTTCAGAAGGTGTAATTGTCACAAAACCTGGACTTTCCTGATTAGCACTAAGCCAAGTAGTCTATATGTCCTGAATCTTTCTCTGAGAGCAAGAGATAATCTCTTGCTCATAAACCTGTCCTACTCTACTAGTTTTAGTTTGTTTGTTTTGGGTCTATAACTAGTGGGTTTTGGGAATTATTCCTGGCTCTGGAGTAATTATTCTTGGAGGTGCTCAGGAATCAAACCCAGATTGGCCATGTGCAAGGCAAGCTCCCTACTCTTCGTGTAATTGCTCTGTCCCCCTAACTCTTACTTCTTACTGTAAAAACACTTCAATATAATTTGGAAGACAGGTTATCTATATAATAAGAAACTTTTTGTAACTAATAAATCATAAAAATTAAACTGCATCCTTTGCATGTATAGGCACTGAATTTGATCCCAGGTGCCATGTCCCCCTCCCCATACATACACACTACTTCAAAACATTTTACATAATTATGAAGTCTTTGGGATTTTTTGTTTTCTTTTTTTGATTTCCGGGCCAAGCTCTGGTGTTCAGAACTTATTCCTTACAAGCACACTACTTGCTGCACTATCTCTACAGCTCAAGATTTATGATGTTTTAAAACTTTGGGACATTGGTGATGGGAATGTTGCACTGGTGAAGGGGGCTGTTCTTTACATGACTGAACCCCAACTACAATCATTTGTTATCAAGGTGTTTAAATAATGATATTAATAAGAAAAATCTTTCAAAGACCAGTAGGGCAATCTGACATCCTGAAGTTAATCTCAGGTGCCACAAATGTGTCATGATGATACTGACACTCCCATCACTGTGGCAGAATTACTTGGCATGGGAACATTTTTAAGTTTTTAATTAGGACCACAGAATACAAGGGTGATGGAGCTGGAGCTATAGCACAACAGTAGGGCTTTTGCCTTGCACATGGCTGACCTAGGATGGACCCAGATCGATTCCCAGCATTCCATATGTTCCCCCAAGCTTGCCAGGGGTGATTTCTGAGTGCTGCCAGGTTTGGCTCCAAAACTAAAAATAAATAAATTTAAAAATGTTAAAAAAGAGTACAGGAGTGAAGATGCTTTCCTTGGATGCAGTTGTACCCAGTTCAAATCTCTGGCACCACATATGGTTCGCCAAACATTTCCAGGAGTAATCCCTCAGCTCAGAGGGAAAAGTAAATTCTGAGCACTGTTGTGTATGGCCCCTCCACTCCAAAATAAAAAATGTTTTTAGATTGGGCTGAGCTCAGGTTAAGGTAGAAGCCAGGTTTAACCACTAGCACAGCCTGCTCCCCTCATCACTGCTAGGAGCAACCCTCAGAGCACTATTGAGTGTGGTCCAAACCCTATCACCCCAACCCAAAATTTAAAAAGCTGAGCACACGCTTCGCATGTAGAGATCTGAGTTCAATTGCTAGAATCTCCTGGTCCCTGAGTGCTCAAGAATGACCCTGAGCACTGAGATAGAAGTAACCTCTGAGTATGAGCCAAAAACTAAATAAGAAATTTTAAATGGACAAAAATAGTTCAAATAATAGGTGAGGATAATAGCTCAAAGCACACATGTTTTGCATGCAGGAAGCCAGGGTTTGCTCCCTGTGACCACCTGGTCCCTTGAGCAACCCAGAGAAAGGTGTTATGAGCAGCCTCTGAGCAGGTGCTCAGCACCACTAACCACTACAGAAATGTAAATCAGACACTGAAGTTAGATACCATCTCATGTTTGTTAGGGTGACTTAGAAGAACAAAAGTAGGCAAGCAAACAAGCAAAGAAAAAGTACCAAGTGCTCTCCAGAAGAAGATAATAGTCACCAATACTTCAGGTAGTTTGGTCTGGAATGATTCCTCTGTGACCTTCTCAGAAAGGAGGGGAGCAGAGTCCCCTTTCTACATGAACTATAGCTGCCCAACATACCCCTTACACCCTCCAACAGAAACAGCCCAGCTCTACGACTTAATCTTAACAGATTTCCAAGTCACCTAATTGGTTTTAGATCTATAACTCCTGTACCACATGACCACATGCAGCTACAACACCTGAATATCTTATGTCAGCCCAGTAGTAATAGGAAATCTGATGGCAGTTACAGAGTAATCTACCTACCTCAGTGAATCTAACCAGTAGTACAGAAGGCTCAACTTAGCTTAGATCTGGACTTTAGTAATACCATGTAGGGATATCACAATCATCTCAAATTGTTCTTAAGATTTGATAGTTCAAGTTGCCTTTGTGTTGGTTATAACAAGCACTATGAAGTAAATGTGTTTTTGCCTGCATGAAGGCAGACTATGGTGGTGAGTGGGTGACTGGATCTCACTGTCACTTTCAAAATTAGTTATGTCTTCATCGTAATTCTGGCAGCGCTTTAAATAATACTCTAAGCATTGCCAGGATTACTTCAGTCTAATGTCACAAGATGTTGACAAATTTTTTTTGAAAAATGATTACATTAAGATCAGCACACGTTGGGGCCAGAGACATAGACATAGACAGCAGTAGGGCGTTCGTCTTGCAAGCAGCCACTCCAGGACAGATGGTGGTTCGAAAACCAGCATCCCATATGGTCCCCCGTGCCTGCCAGGAGAGATTTCTGAGCCCAGAGCCAGGAATAACCCCTGAGTGCCGCCAGGTGTGACACCTCCCCCCAAAAAAGATCAGCATATGAGAACAATAAGTAATGCTAGAGCAAAGTTTCAAAATAGGGGTAACAAGTTGGTGTTTTACACAAAGAATATGATTCTCTGGGTAACAAATATTCATCTGTGTACCTCTAATTAGTATGATTAAGTCATTAACTGATTTTGAAAGTGACAGTGAGATACAGAGCTGAAATATATAGAACACTGATCATAAAGTCTGAGAACTGTGACATCTCTATTCTCTCACCTCCACAAAGGGCAGCTGGCAGAGTGATGCATATTAAATAATCTATGACACCAATAGCAACAATTTCCTTTCTTAGATTAATAAACACTACCGTAAGTTTTTTGTGTTCTAAAAGAAATTTAAATACATTCTTCTGGGGTCAGAGCAACAGAAAGGGCATTGCCTTGTACATGTACAACCAAGTTCAATCCCTGGTCCCCTGAGCTTACCCGGAATGATTTCTGTGCTCAGAGACAAGATTAAATCTTTTTCTTTTTCTTTTTTTTCTTTGGTTTTTGGGCCACACCCGGCGGTGCTCAGGGGATACTCCTGGCTGTCTGCTCAGAAATAGATCCTGGCAGGCACGGGGGACTATATGGGACACCGGGATTCGAACCAACCACCTTTGGTCCTGAATCGGCTGCTTGCAAAGCAAACGCCGCTGTGCTATCTCTCCGGGCCCCAGATTAAATCTTAAGTACAAGAACAAGAACAATCATTGCTGGTATGGATGCAGGGGAAAAGGGATTTTTATTCACTACTGTTAGCGGGAATGTCTAGGCTTTTTGGAACACAATATGATTTTCCTTTTTTTTTAATTCCATAAAATCTTTATTTAAGCACCATGACTAGAAGCATGATTGTAGTTGGGTTTAAGTCATAAATAAAACTCTCCCCTTCACCAATGCAACATTCCCACCATCAATGCCCCCACCCCCCCACCTGTATCCAAGACAGGCATTCTACTTCTCTCACTCATTAACATTGTCATGCTAGTTGGTAGTGTAGTTATTTCTCTAACTGTACTCACCACTCTCTGTGGTGAGCTTCATATTGTGAGCCGGTCCTTCTGGCCCTCATCTCTATTGGTCTCTGCATTATTACAATAATACCTTTTTTTCTTTTCTTTTCTTTTTTTGTTTTTTGTTTGTTTTTTTGGGGGGCGGGGTCACACCCGGCAGCGCTCAGGGTAATTACTCCTGGTTCTATGCTCAGAAATCACTCCTGGTAGGCTCAGGGGACCATACGGGATGCCGGGGTTCAAATCACCGTCCTTCTGCATGCAAGGTGAACGCCCTATCTCCATGCTATCTCTCCGGCCTATCTTTTATTTTTCTTAAAACCCAAAAATAAACGAGAATATTCTGTTTTATCTCTCTCCCTCTGACTTATTTCACTCAGTATAATAGATTCCATATACATCCATGTATAGGAAAATTTCATGACTTCAACTCTCCTGACAACTGCATAATATTCTATTGTGTAAGGGCATCTTGATTGTTTCCAGAGTCTGGCTATTGTAAATAGACTGCAGTGAATATAGGTGTGAGGAAGGGATTTTTGAATTGTAGCTTTGTGTTCCTAGAGTGGTATAGCTAGATCATATGGGAGCTCAATTTCCAATTTTTTGAGGAATCTCCATATTGTTTTCCATAAAGGCTGGACTAGACAGCATTCCCACCAGCAGTGAATAAGAATTCCTTTCTCGGGCCTGGAGAGATAGCACAGCGGCGTTTGCCTTGCAAGCAGCCGATCCATGACCAAAGGTGGTTGGTTCGAATCCCGGTGTCCCATATGGTCCCCCGTGCCTGCCAGGAGCTATTTCTGAGCAGACAGCCAGGAGTAACCCCTGAGCACTGCCGGGTGTGACCCAAAAACTAAAAAAAAAAAAAGAATTCCTTTCTCTCTACATCTCTGCCAGCACTGATTGTTCTTGTTCTTTGTGATGTGTGCCAGTCTCTGAAGCATGAGATGGTACCTCATAGTCATTTTGATTTGCATCTATCTCCCTGATGATTAATGATGTGGGGCATTTTTCATGTGCCTTTTAGCTATTTGTATTTCTTCTTTGACAACGTGTCTGTTCATTTCTTCTCTCCATTTTTGATGGGGTTTGTATATTTTTGATATTAGTTTCTTATCTAATGGGTATTGGGTAAATAGTTTCTGTGGGTGGCTTTTGTATCCTAGGCACTATTTCCTTTGAGGTGCAGAAGCTTCTCAGCTTAATATAGTCTCATCTGTTTATCTCTGCTTGTTTGGGAGTGCTGTTTTCTCCTTGAAGCTGCCTTTAGTCTCAATGTCATAGAGTGCTTTATCTACGTGTTTTTCTATATACCTATGGTTTCAGGCCTGATATCAAGGTCTTTAATCCATTTGGATTTGTTCTTTGTGCATGGTGTTAGATGGGGGGTCTGAGTTCGCTTTTTTGCAAGTGGCTAACCAGCTGTGCCAACATCTCTTGTTGAAGAGGCTTTCCTTGATCCATTTTGGATTTCTTGCCCCCTTATCAAAATTTTATTGATTAGGGACTAGAAAGATAGCATAAAGGTAGGGTGTTTGCCTTGCATGCAGAAGGACAGTGGTTCAAATCCTGGCATCCCCTATGGTCCCCTGAGTCTGCCAGGAGCAATTTCTGAGCTTAGAGCCAGGAGTAACCACTGAGCACTGCCGGGTGTGACCCAAAAACAAAACAAAACAAAAAAACAACAACAAAAAATTTTAATTGATTGTATGCCTGAGAAACATTCTCTGAATACTTGTCTATTCCACTGATCTGAGGATCTGTCATTATTCCAATACCATGCTGTTTTAATAACTATTGCTTTGTAATACAATTTAAAACTGTGAATGGGGTTGTTTTCTTAATGTCCATTTCTTCTCTATCATTATTGGTATATAATAAGGCTATTGATTTTTGCATTTAAATTTTGGAGCCTGCCACTTTCCTATATAAATATTTATTAAAGATTAGTTGATTGTATGTCTGAGGAACATTCTTGGATATGCAAGTCTATTCCACTGATCTGAGGATCTGTCTTTATTCTAATACCATGCTGTTTTGATAACTATTGCTTTGTAATACAATTTAAAATTGGGGAATGTAATGCCTCCCATATTCCTTTTCCCAAGGATTGCTTTAGTAATTCATGGATGTTTATTGTTCCAAATGAATTTTAGGAGTTTTTAATCCACTTCTTTGAAGAATGTCATGGGTATCTTTAGAGGATCACATCAAATCTGTACAATGCTTTGGGGAGTATTGCCATTTTAATTAGTTTACCCTGCCATCCATGAGCAGGGTATGTATTTTTATTTCTGCATGTCCTCTCTTCTTTTTTGGAGCAGGGTTTTGTAATTTTCTTTGAATAGGTCTTTCATGTCTTTAGTTAAGTTGACTCCAAGATATTTGAGTTTGTGTGACACTAATGTGAATGGAGTTGTTTTTATAATGTTCATTTCTTCTCTATCATTATTGGTGTATAAAAAGGCCATTGATTTTTGTGTGTTAATTTTGTAGCCTGCCACTTTGCTATTTAAATCTATTACTTTTAGGAGCTTTTTGGTAGTCTGTAGGATTTTCTAAATAGAGTATTATGTTACCTGCAAACAGTGAGAGCTTAACTTTTTCCTTTCCTCTCTGAATGCCCTTGATATCTTTTTCTTGACTAATCACTATGGCAAGTACTTCTAGTACTATGTTGAATAGGAGTGCTGACAAAGGGCAGCCTTATCTTATACCAGATTTTAGATGAAAGTCTTTTAGTTTATCTCTACTGAGAGTAATATTTGCCATTGGCTTGTGGTAGATGGCCTTGACTATATTGAGAAAAGTTCTTTTTATTCCTATCTTTTTTTTTGGCATCGCTGGGTGGGCACGAATTCATTCCTATCTTGATGAGTGTTTTTATCAAGAATGGGTGTTGGTAAATCTTATCAAATGCTTTCTCTGCACAATATGATATTCCTTAAGAAATTGAGCTCGCATATGACTCAGCATTATTGCTCTTGGGAATATATGCTAGAGACCCCAAAACACAAAATGCAGAAAAGGCATCTGCTCTGCTATGTTCATTATAGCACTATTCACAATAGGCAGAATCAGGAAACATCAAGTGTCTGAGAATAGATGAGTGTATAAAGAAACAATGGTACCTACACAGTGCAGCTGTTAGGAAAAATGAAGTCATGAAATTAACTTATATATGAATGGATATACAGAGTATTATGCTGAGAAAAACTGAGTCAGAGGGAGAGGTATAGACTTATCCCTCTATCTCTAGAGATAAAGAGATAGAATGATAGTACTCATTTATGGGATGTAAAAGTACCTAGTACAATAATAAGACCCAAAGATAAGGGCCAGGAGGACTGATCCATGTTAGGAAGCTTGTCATAAAGAGCAGAAGAGTGCAGTTAGAGCAGAGAAGGGGGCGCTATGACAATGATAGTTGGGAATGATCACTCCAGACAAGACTGGGTGATGAAGTGATGTAATATGATATGCATGATACCCCTTCAGAAACAGTATTACAAATCATTATACCTAAAATGAAAAAAGGAAACAGAGAGAGAAAGAAGAAAAATGTCTTCTATAGAGGCAGGCAGGGGGCGGAAAGGAACAGGAGGGAAATTGGTGACATTGATAGCAGGAAATGTGCACAGGTGAAGAGATGGGACTGACTGTTGTACGACTGAAATTCATGAACAACATTGTAACTGAGTATCATGGTGATTCAATTAAAGTTATAAAAATAAATAAATAAAAATAAGAGATGGTTCAGAATCTGACCCTAAGTCCAAAAAAATCATAGATAGATAGATAGATAGATAGATGATAGATAGATAACTGTACAAATACAAAAATGTATGATCAGTAATAGGAAATAGTGTCTGCAAGAAGATATTAGAAAACATAATGAGGGGCCGGGTAGGTGGCGCTGGAGGTAAGGTGTCTGCCTTGCAAGCGCTAGCCAAGGAAGGACCGCGGTTCGATCCCCCGGCGTCCCATATGGTCCACCCAAGCCAGGGGCGATTTCTGAGCACATAGCCAGGAGTAACCCCTGAGCGTCAAACGGGTGTGGCCCAAAAACCAAAAAAAAAAAAAAAAAAAAAAAAAAAGAAAACATAATGAGATTTCCTGATAATTTGGTGAGACAGTTTATAAAAATACAAAACAACTATAGTTAGAGAAATACACTCTTGAAATAAAAAGAGACTAGGGTGCCAGGAGATAACTCATAGGGTTGGAATGAATGACTGGCATACGTTTTCTTCCAGGCACTAAATGGTTTCCCAAGCACTACTGGACCCAATGCAGCATCTAACCAATTATCAGTAGTATTTTACACGAGGTCTCCTGAGTTGGTCTGTAGTCCTCACCGCACTGCTTCTTAAAAATTATACGTTGGGGCCGGAGAGATAGCATGGAGATAGAGCGTTTGCCTTGCATGCAGAAGGATAATGGTTCGAATTCCGGCATCCCATATGGTTTCCTGAGCCTGCCAAGAGCGATTTTGGAGCACAGAGCCAGAGCCAGGAGTAACCCCTGAGCAGTGCCAGGTGTGACCCCCCCCAAAAAAAACCCCAAAACACAAAAATAAAAAATTATACCTTATAGGAGGGGGGCAGAGAAATAGCGTAGAGTACTTGGGTAGAGTACTTGCCTTGCACATTGCTGAGCAGAGTTGAATCCTTGCACTAAATATGTTCTTCTGCCAGAGTGATTCCTGAGCAGAGAGCTAGGAGTAAACACTAAAACCCTCCAGGTGTGGCCCCCAAAATAAGAACAAATAGAAACAACAACAACAACAAAAAAGATTGTATCCTATGGATTAGTAATATTGACTTGCGACTGTAGTCCAAATACAGTTTTAAACTTCTAATTTTTGTACAAGTTTGTACCTATTTTTAAATACATAATATATCTAAAAATAACTAAATGCTCACCTGAGTGAATTGCTGGACTGTGTGCTATTCTAAAAAGTGGGATATTATATTTGTATTATAGTGGTTATTGGGTTGATTGTTATTAAGGGACCAGAATGGGTAGAGTTTTTGCCTGGAAAGTGGCCGACCTGATCCAATACCCAGTGTTCAATACTGTCCCCAAAGTACAACCTGGAGTGATTCCTGAGTGTGGAGTCAAGAGTACCCCTAAACAGGGCCTGAGCGATGGTGCAAGCTATAGGGTATTTGCCTTGCACGTGCTAACTTAGGACAGACCTCGGTTTGATCCCCAGCGACCCATATGGTCTCCCAAGCCAGGAGCAATTTCTGAGCACATAGCCAGGAGTAATCACTGAGCATCACCTAGTGTGGCCCCAAAAAACAAAACAAAACAAAACAAAAAAAGAATACCCCTAAGCACTGCTGTGTGTGGCCCTAAAACTAAAGAAAAAAGATTATTATTAGGATGAGAAAGACTATCAGAAATGAGTGAAAACATGAAAGTCAGAGCAGCCAGAATTGGCACAGTAGCAATACGTTTGTAAATTGGAGGCCTGGAGTTGGAGGCCTAGTCTTGGGTTCTAGTGCTGCTAAAATGTGCTGATTCTTGCATTAGCACCATTGCTAATGAAACACCCCCTTCAGGAGTACGGACAGTATGCTTTCTGGAGCACTGTGGCCAGAGGCCCACCAGATCACATCTCCAGTATGTTTGTTTGTTTGTTTTTGGTTTTTTGGGCCACACCCATTTGATGCTCAGGGGTTACTCCTGGCTAAGTGCTCAGAAACTGCCCCTGGCTTGGGGGGACCATATGGGACGCCGGGGGATCGAACCGTGGTCCTTCCTTGGCTAGCGCTTGCAAGACAGACACCTTACCTCTAGCGCCACCTCACCAGCCCCTACACATCTCCAGTATGAAAGCACCATATGCATACACATAAGTGGGTGGCCTTACCAGTCTTGGATCAAACTGAAGAGAGTTAATAATGGGGAGAAAAAAGAGAAGAGAAAACTCAGAATGATTTGAAAAAGAGTGTAACTAGTGCCTGGTTTACTATATTGAAAATTGGTGTGGTGAGTGATAGGATATTGAGTCGTTCTTTTTTTTGTTTTTGTTTTTGGGTCAAACCCAGCAGTGTTCAGGGGTCACTCCTGGCAGGCACGGGGAACCATTCTAGGGATTCGACCACCATCCAACCTGGGTTGGCTACGTGTAAGGCAAATGCTCTACTGCTCTGCTATCTCTCTGGCCACTGAGTTGTTCATTTTTTTTAACTCTTGAAACTTAAATCTTTCTGTTTAGCTGTTATTGTCAGATGACTAGATGTGTAAAAGAATGGTTTGTTAGAGCCAGAGAGATAGTACAGTAAGTAGGGCACTTGCCTTGCATGTGGCCAACCTGGGTTCAATCTCTAGCATCCCATATGATTCCCCTAGCCCACCAGCAGTGATTTCTGAGTAGAGTCAGGAATCCCTGAGTACTACTGGGTTTACCAGTCCCCCCATCACCGCAAAAGAAAGGGAGAAAGAAAGAAAAAGGAAGGAAAGAAAGGAAGGAAGGAAGGTAAGGAAGGAAGGAAGGAAGAAAGGAAGGAAAGAAGAAGGGAAGGAAGGAAGGAGGGAAGGAAGGAAGGAAATAATAGACTGTTAAGAGTCACATGATTAATTTAAGCATTGGTAGTATACAAGCTGTATATTTCATGTTTCAGTGTCAGTTCTATCTTACATGTATGGGGTTGAGTGATGGGAAATCACTCAGCGGCATGTCGGGGAGGGACATAATGAGGGATGTATCTCGATGATAACAGTTATTTTATTGGGAACTGCTGAGACGGACTAACTTTTCATGCGGTCATTCCCTCCACCCTATTAAGGCTCTGCCACCTCTGCCAGAACTCGGTAAGAACGAAGCGTTTGTTTCCAAATATATGCTTCCGAGAAATAACCTAAATGATAGAGTAACTCGTTTTCTGGAGGCGGTAGAAGCGAAAGGGTCGAGGTAGGGGTGGTGGTGCTAATTAGAGGCATCACTTTGCTTTCTGTTTTGCAACAGGGAAAAGGACAATGCTGAAATGGTTTCAATGTTTTGGGAAACATTTTAAAAGTGTTTTCCTTAGCAGCTCACCTCAGGTTATCTGGGCAGGGGGATCTGGTTATCTCAAATGCTTGAGCAAAGGGCTACTTGCACCCTGCTAGACTTTGACTCTGTCCTCATGTCTTGGGGATGCTGCTCTCCAGGTCCCGCTCCCACTAGAGCACACAGAATAGTGGAGACAAGTCAAATGCACATGCGACTATGTGTCCTTGAGTCCCCCGAGGCTGCTAGCGTGCATGCTGCTGCTAATTCGTCTGCCTCGAGCTTCCTTGAAGCTGGCAGCTCCTGCTGCCCGAGAAGGAAAGACTTGTGGGGGGGACCAGGGCCTATCCTGATGGGGCTGGACCAGAATGCTCAGAGGTGGCATTCTAGGGCCAGAGAGATAGCACAGCGGTAGGTAGGTTTGCCTTGCATGTGGCTGACCCAGGAGGGACCCAGTTTGATTCCTGGCATCCCATATGGTCCTCGGCCTGCCAGGGGGCGATTTCTGAGTGCAGAGAGCCAGGTGTGACCTCTGAGCACCGCTGGGTGAGGCCTCAAAGTCTCAATCAATAAAGTTAATAAATAATAATAAATATAAATAAATAGGGCCCGGAGAGATGGCACAGCGGCGTTTGCCTTGCAAGCAGCCCATCCAGGACCAAAGGTGGTTGGTTCGAATCCCGGTGTCCCATATGGTCCCCCGTGCCTGCCAGGAGCTATTTCTGAGCAGACAGCCAGGAGTCACCCCTGAGCACTGCCGGGTGTGGCCCAAAAACCAAAATATATATATCAAGTTTAAAAAAATAAAGAGGTGGCACTCTGCAACTTCAATTCCTGGACCAGAGGACGGTGCGTGCATGGACTAAGTGGGATGGGAAACTTGGAGCCCTCCAGGTTAAATAAGCGATGAGGGAGACAGAAAAGGGAAAGGGAGCGAGTAAGATAGATGGATGACTACTGGCCATAGATTGGGTGGGGCTGAGAGGATAAGGGACACCAGCAAGCTCTAAGATTGCAGAGAAGTTGCAGTCTTTTAGCGTCTAGTTCTTCAGAGCAAGAAAAGACCCGGGTTGATACTCAGCACCCCCTGAGTAAGGAGTAAGCCCTGAGCTCCTCTGGGTATAGCCCCAAACCCCCAAACAATAACGACAACAAAAGGAAGGAAGACCATAAAAATGCAAAAATTATAGACGTTTCTGGCAGAGAAGAAACTGGAAAATGGGGGGAAGGGACACAGTCATTAAAGTGACTCTTCTTGGGAAGCAGTACACACAGTGTTTATTGTTCAACACGTTTATGTTCAAACATAATCACCAAGCAGTGGATAACTCCTCTAGGCTCGGTCCTCTTACCTAATTAGTCGACAGATTAACAGCTCTTACTTCATCTTCTTTTGGGAGTAGCCTAAACAGGATGTGTTTAGGATAATGGATGATCTCTATAGGGTTAGAAGCCATTTAAAGGTCAAGTCTGACGCCAGTGAGGGAGTTTCAGGATGGTGGCCTTTGAATTCTCGGAGAAGTGCTGTTCTTCAACAGAGAGGAATTCAGAAATGAGTTGAAGTTGAATGTTCCTGTAGAGTTAAAAAGTGAACGTTTTGGGGCCGGAGAGATAGCATGGAGGTAAGGCGTTTGCCTTGCATGCAGGAGGACGGTGGTTTGAATCTCAGAATCCCATATGGTCGGTCCCTGTGCCTGCCAGGAGCGATTTCTGAGCGTGGAGCCAGGAGTAACCCCTGAGCGCTGCCGGGTATGACCCAAAAAAAAAAAAAAAAAAAGAAAGAAAAAGAAAAAGAAAAGCACATATCATTAGACTTTGCAATGTTACGTGCTCAATGAAAATGTATGGATTTAAAGTATAGAGGAAGTAATGGAAACTCTGACTATATTTAATCTAGGGCAATTTTTAATTGTCTGTATTCTATTGGTTGAAAGAAGTATGTAGAAGTAAGATTCAACACCCAAACAGGAATCTTTGAAATGGTCAAACTAAATGGCAGCAGGCAGTCAGGTGAAGTGGAAAGAAAAGATAATGGAGGCTGTAGGGGAGAATCCATTTCCCTGACCTTTCCAGTGTCTGGAGGCCGCTAACATTCCATTGCTCTTGGCCTTCTTCCATCCTTGGTGTCAGCAGTTGCCTCACTCTAACTTGCTTCACTTTCATGATCATATCTCTGCTGCCTCCTTTTACATAAACGGACCCATTGAACATATTAGTATCAGTAATGCATATTAGTAGTGAGTTATATTATCATCCAAATAATTCAGAATAATCACTTCCTCACAGAATTAGTTTGCTTGCAAACTCAATGCCCACAGCTAACATGGCTATAGGAAATATATATAAATATATCTATATTATATATAACAATATTATATATATATTATATGTTGGCCACACCCGGTGATGCTCAGGGATTACTCCTGGCTAAATGCTAAGAAATCACTTCTGTCTTGGGGGACCATATAGGATGATGGGAGATCGAACCAAAGTCTGTCCTAGGTTAGTGCATTCAAGGCAAACGCCTTACCACTTGCACCACCGCTCCGGCCCCAGGTTTGATTTCAGGACCAAGACTACTGTGTGGTGCTTGTCTTTATTGCTATAGTGCTCACTGGATATTTTATTTGATATTTCTTTCTGTATTGTTGCGGTGTTTCAATTACCTTTTGTTTTGTTTTGTTTTGGGCCACACCTGGCGGTGCTCAGGGGCTACTCCTGGCTGTCTGCTCAGAAATAGCTCCTGGCAGGCACGGGGGTGGGGGGGGGGGTGGGGGGGGTGGGGGTGGGGATGGGACCATATGGGACACCGGGATTCGAACCAACCAACCACCCTTGGTCCTGGATCGGCTGCTTGCAAGGCAAATGCTGCTGTGCTATCTCTTCGGGCCCTCAATTACCTTTTTCCTGTCGTCTCTCAAACTGTTGAAAGCCTCTAGAAGGACCCCGCCCATTTTCAGCTTTTTTTTTTTTTTTTTACCCCATTCTATTGCTTTTCTTTCCTTCAAACAAAACCACATAACTCGGACTATCTAGCTCTGCCTCTAATAGAGGGGGAAACAAGGGAGGGTACCAGGACTAAACAGATATATGATCACTAATAGTAAGCTAGACACAGAGGGGACCACCTACTCTAGCAGCCTGGGGGGGTGATGGTGGGGGATATGGGTTGCAGGAAGGAAATGGGGGTGGGGGGTGGGGGAGGACAAATTTGGTGGTGGGTATTCCCTGATTCAATGTTAATATGTACCTAAAATACTACTGTGAAAGATATGTAAGCCAATATGGTCAAAAAAATAAAAAAATAATAACAAATATAAAAAAATTGAAAAAAGATTTTTGTGGGGAGCCACACCAGAAAGTGTTCAGGGCTTACACCTGGTTCTGCACTCAAGAATCATTCTTGGGGCCAGAGAGATAGCACAGTGGTAGGGTGTTTGCCTTGCAAGCAGCCGACCCAGAACGAACTGTGGTTCCAATCCCGGCATCCCATATGGTCCCCCGTGCCTGCCAGGAGCAATTTCTGAGCACAGAGCCAGGAGTAACCCTGAGTGCCGCCGAATGTGGCCCAAAAACAAAAACAAAAACAAAAGAATCATTCCTGGGGGCCGGAGCAGTTGTGTAGCGGTAGGGAGTTTGCCTTGCAAGCGGCTGACCTAGGATGGACCACGGTTTTATCCCCCAGTATCCCATATGGTCTCTAAGCCAGAAGCGATTTCTGAGCGCATATGACCCCTGAGTGTCACCGGGTGTGGTCCAAAAACAAACAAACAAACAAACAAACAAACAAAAGAATTATTCCTGGCAGTGGAACTATATGGGATGCTGAGGACTGAATCCTAGTTAGCCTTGTGCAAGGCAAATGACCTACCTGCTGTAGTATCTTCCCAGGCCACCAGAAAAATTTGAAAAATATTTTTTAGGGACAGACCAATAAATAGTACAGCATGTAAGGCATATGCTTTGAAGCTGGCCAACTCCAGATTTGAGCCCCAGCACCCTATGTGGTTCATCGAGCCCACCAGGAGTGATCCCTGCTTCTAGAGCCAGGAGATAGTACTGAGCACATTTGGGCATGACACAAAAAGCAGGAATATATATGTACACATATATGTATGTATCTGTATTAACATATATAGTAATTAAAAGCCTATGAGTTAGCTCAAAGACTGGCATGTAGAGGTCCAGATTCAAGTCTCAATATTCCATAATCTCGAGTAGTCCTGGAAGTGCTTCCCAAGCCCTCTGAGTACTGCCTATGAAGACCCTTTCCCAAATTAAATTAATGAGTGATTTGGATGACATTCCTAGAAGAATCTGGTTTAAAGTTGTCAGAATAGCCAATGTCTGTCTTTTTATACAAAGGCAGGAAAAAAAGACCAAGAAATTAAGTTACTTTTTTTTTTCTTGTTTTCAGAAGGAAGAGTAGGGATTGGGTTACACACAGTAGTGCTTAGGGGCTACTCCTGACTTTGTGCTAGAGACCATATGAGGTGTTAGGGATTGAATCGGGATCAGCTGCATACAGGGCAAGTACTTGTTTTGACCTTTGTATTATCTCTTTCTTTCTTTTCTGTTTTTTTTTTTTTTTTTTTTTGGAGAGGGTCACACCTGGTTATGCTGGGTGCGGGGGGAATACATCTAACTCAACACTCTGCACTTAACAGGCTCTAGGAACCATATGGGATACTGGGGGTTGAACCTGGGCTGCCACATGCTGGGCATTGAACCCGAGTTGGCCATATGCAGGACAAACATCCTACCCATTATATTATCGCTTGAACCCTGTACTTTATCTTTAACTTGCTGCTCCACTTTTTTTGAGAGGGTGATGCTCAGGGCTTATTTCTAACTCTGTTCAGGAATGACTCCCAAAGATGCTTAAAAGACCTATGTGGTGCTAGGGATTGAACCAGGGCTGACTGCATTAAACATAAGTGCATGGCCATTAATTAAATAAAAATAAATTCAAAAATTAATAAATTCATAACTTAATTTTTAAAAAGTAAGACTCACTTATTTTTGGTTTTGGAGCCACGCCTGGTAGTGCTCCAGGCTTTCTCCTCGATATGTACTCTGGGATTACTCCTGGTGGGTTTGGGGAACAATATGGGATGCTGGGAATTGAATTGGGATTAGCCACATGTAAAAGAAAGCACTGTACCTTTGTATATTATTGCTATGACCCCCCTACAATATATTGAATTACTTTCCCCCTGTATGTACTCTCTTTGGCCCCAATTCAATATATTGTTTGTTTGAGTGATTGTTTATTATGGGGCCACATCTGGTGGTTTTTAGAACTTACTCCTGACTCTGATCAGAACTCACTCCTGGCAGGCTTGAGGGACTATTTGGGGTACTGGGGATGAAGCCTGGTTGGCTCCATGCAAGGCAAATGGTTACCTGTTGTACTATCATGCCAATCTATTCAATATATTATTTAAAAATCATTTGCCTTGTTCCTCTCCTTTTTATTTCTGGGATGTGGAACAATTATATTCTAGTAAATCAGTCCCAAACTTGCAGGAAAATACAAAATCTAAGAAAGTGGCAGAGAATCAAGATGGAAAAAATCTGAGTCCTTGGATACACAAGTGAGTCATAAAGGAAAAATAAAATGTAGTCAGTCTTCATTATTTGTAGTCTCATATTTGTGACTTCTCCCACCTGCTAAAACTTATTTATAACCCTCAAAGCAGTAGTCATGGTTCTTTTCTGATTATTTTTGGACAAAGGCAGGGTGCAAATGGAGAATACTTTGTCAAAATGCTCATGTTCCCAGCAGAGGAGGGACTAGAATACCACACTGTTTTCTTGTTCCAACTCACACAAGTCTCTGTGAAATTCATACTGCCATGTTTGGTCACATTTTCATGTTGTTTGTTAATAAGTTCACAGTCTAATGAGCCCCAAATATGGTGCTTAAAGTGCCATCAGTAATCTCAAGTGTTGGAGTAACTGGTTTTTATTTTATTTAGGATAATTCTTCTTTGCTTGTGCTTGTCTCCCATAGGCAGGAAGTATCTCTGGATTGCCCTCCTACCCTTACCTGTTCTCCACCCATGGGGATGATCCTACTCTTCTCAATAAAGACCTCAGATAAGAGAGACTTCCTGAGATTTTAGTGCCGCAGCTTGTCTGTCTGCCTGCTGGTACTCTTTTGCCTGCTTGAAGCTAGCCTGTGATGAAAGTTCCTGAACCTACCTTAACCTAACCTGTGTGGATTAAGTTCTTTGTTGGTGTTGCATCCAGACCTGCATTCCCCAATACCCCCAGGACTGGGGGCATGATACTCCCACTATACTCAAAGCAAGGAAGCTGTATCATAAGGAGGAAATATATATTAGATGGACTTTCATCAAACACAAGCCTTATGAAATTCAATGATAAAAATTAATAAATGAATGATAATACTAAATGATAAAAATTCAATGTTAATAAACCAGCAACATCAAATCAATACAGTGTCATTAACAAAAACTCATGTAGGGGCTGGAGAGATAGCACAGGAGTAGTGTGTTTGTCTGGCATGTGGCCGACCTGGGAGGGACCTGATTTGATTCCTGGCATTCCATATGGTCCCTCAGCCTGTCAGGGGCGATTTCTGAGTGCAGAGCCAGGAGTAACTCTTTGAGTACCACTGGGTGTGACCCAACAACCAACTAACCAACCAACCAACCAATCAATCAATAAAGTTTAAAAAATAAAAACACATGTAAATAGAAGTTATGGGGCCTGGGTTGTGGTTTAGCAGCAGAGCACTTGCCTGAATTTCTCACCTCTCTATTTCTCTCACTCTCTTTTTTTCTGTGTGTGTGTCTCTCTCTCTGTAATAAAAGAAAGTGAGCGGGCCCAGAGAGATAGCACTGTGGCATTTGCCTTGCAAGCAGCCAATCCAGGACCTAAGGTGGTTGGTTCGAATCCCGGTGTCCCATATGGTCCCCCATGCCTGCCAGGAGCTATTTCTGAGCAGACAGCCAGGAGTAACCCCTGAGCACCGCCGGGTGTGCCCCCCCCCCCCCCCAAAAAAAAAGTGAGCTAAAGCTACTAAGATTTTCTTGATGAAGATCAACCTGTATGGACAGTTCATCTCTTTGAGCAAGTTGTCTATATAGAATAGTGACAAGAATAAAAAGACTATTGAAAAATGAAATGAGAAGCTCACAGAAGGCATAGTGCCAGTACATTGAAAGTGTGTAATAAATATGCCCTAGTGTTCACCTTGGCAGATATCCATGGCATTTATCTATTCAAAGTTCAAGGACATTTACACAGAATGGTAATCAGCAGCACTCCATTTCCACTTGGAAACAGCAGAAAGGAGATAAATGAGAAATGCATAGCTGTATTTGATTAGAATCCTCTGATAATGCAAACAATAGACAATGCTCATATCAATATTTTATGATTTACTTCCCATTATTTTTATTACAAAATAACTTTTTACATTATTCAATAATATTTGTGAGCAACATATCTTCCAAAAGGTCACATTTTTTAAATAAATAACTTCTAAATAAATAATATTTATTAAATGTTTAATAAATTTAAATAAATGTTAAATAAATAAAATGGAATCACCAAAAGATACACAGTTTCAAAGTTGCTCATGACTGAGTATTAGTCATATGATGTGCGATATTCTTCACCAATGTCCCTCCCGTCTTACCCTGCCTGCCTCGTTGGCAGACATTTTTTATTATTTCTCTTCCTTTTTTTTTCATTTTAGACACTGACTCACAATGTTGTTACTGAAGGAGTATTATGCATATCACTTTGTTTTCTTTCAGCACCCAGTTCTTGTCCAGAGTGATCATTTCCAATAATCATTAAATAGTGGTTTTTAACTACCCTAAATGCACTCCCCACTATTTGTGGCAAGTTTCCTATGTGGATTGGTCCTCCTGGCCATAATCTCTATGATCTATGAATATTAATATCATATTACCATTTCTAATATACTACAAGTAAGTGTGATCTTTTTTTGGGGGGGTGACACCTAGCAGCGCTCGGGTTACTCCTGACTCTATGCTCAGAAATCGCTCCTGGCAGGCACAAGGGACCATATGGGATGCCGGGATTCGAACCACTGTCCTTCTGCATGCGAGGCAAACATGCTACCTCCATGCTATCTCTCTGGCCCAAGTGTGATCATTTTAAGTCTAACCCTCTTCCTGATTCATTTCACTCAACACAATACTCTTCATATAAGCAAATTTCATGATTTCATTTTCTCTAATGGTTTCATATTATTCCATTATCTAGATGTTCCACATTCTTTATTCACTCATCTGATCCTGAACTTGAGTTGTTTCCAGATTCTGGCTATTGTGAATAGTGCTGCAATGAACATAGGAGTGCAGATGCCTTTTCTACACATTGCGATTTAGGGCTTCTATATCTCTATATATCCTATATATCAATATCTATATATCCTATATATCTATATAACAGATATCTCGTTATTAATTTGCATCTCACTTGATGTTGGTTTCGTTTGTTTTTAAGCTACACGCAGTGATGCTCAGGGGTTACTCTTAGCTACATGCTCAGAAATCACTCCTGGCTTGGGGGACCATATGGGATGCCAGGGCAAACCGCAGTCTGTCCTAGGCTAGCGTGGGCAAGGCAGATACCTTACCACTTGCGCCACCACTCCGGCCTCTGCATCTCACTTGAATGCACAAAACCTATACATATGGGATGAGCACTGCAGAGTAATTTCTGAATGCAGAGCCAGGAGTAATCCCTTCCAACCAATTTCCCCCACTTAAATAATTTAAAGTAGGCATAAAAGCAAACCAATGCACTGCCCACACACATGCACACTGATTAACTGTAAAGTAAGAATGCTGCTTTAGTGATTTAAAAAATATTGAGAGTTCATCATATACAGAAAAGGTGGATTATAGTGGAAGATACCATTGATAAAATCGAAAGTAGAAAAATGCCTTTAAGTGAACTCAACAAGAAATTTGTAAGAATGACTAGCAGCTTTTGGCACCTGGGCAGTGGCCAAGATCTGTTTGAAAGAATGAACTTTGGCCTGCCCACACAGGTGGAAACCATGCTTAGGGGTGATGATTTCTCACCCACATAAACTTCCTGCCTTTGGGGAAAACTGACAGTGACAAGAAAACAGCACCTTGAGACTATTAAAGGAACCCTGGGTACAGAACAAAACCCCACCATGCCCTGTGGGTAAAAACTGCAATACTGCAGACTCTATCTGTATTAATTCCCTATCTAACCTCTCTGAATGGAGTTCAGAGTGGAAAGGGGTTAGAAACAATAAAGAAACAATAGAATGAACTGCCAATAAAATCCAGGAAGATATGAGATCAGAAATAAAAAAAAAAAATGGGCCGGGCGGTGGCGCTAAAGGTAAGGTGCCTGCCTTGCCTGCACTAACCTTGGACGGACCGCGGTTCGATCCCCCGGTGTCCCATATGGTCCCCCAAGCCAGGAGCAACTTCTGAGCACATAGCCAGGAGTAACCCCTGAGCGTTACCGGGTGTGGCCCAAAAACAAAAACAAAAACAAAAAAAAAAGAAAAAAAATACACAAACTAAAATTTCACAACTGAAAAACTTGGTAAGTGCAAGAAATACATTGAAACGTCTCACCAACAGAATAACAGCTGAGAACAGAATCAGTGAGCTTGAAGATGAAGTGCAGAAAACCTCCAGACAACAGAAGATGGAAAAAAGCCTCAAAATAAATGGACATAAGATGAAAAAAATCCTCAATATAAATCAACAGACAACAATAAAATTTTGGGATAAATTCAACAGAAACAACATTAAGAGTCAATGAGATCCCAGAGATCCAGAAATAAGACCTCTATGATTAATCAGCAGTCATAGACATTGCCAAGAAGTTCCCAGAACTTCTTGTGAAGAGCATATGCTCCCACATCCTAGAAGCCTGAAGAATACTAGCTGAAAGAGACCCAAATAATGACTCTAGACACATCCTAATCACAATTATGAAAACTATAGTTAGAAGTAGAATACTGAAAGTAGCAAGATCAAAAAAGGAAATTATAGAATCCAGAGAGATAGCACAGCGGTAGGCATTTGCCTTGCACTCAGCCAACCCAGGATGGGCAGTGGTTCAATTCCAGGCATCTCATATGGTCCCCAAACATGCCAGGGACGATTTCTGAGCACAGAGCCAGGAGTAATCCCTGAGTGCTGCCAGTCCACATGGCCCAAAACCAAACAAAAAAAGATTTATAGCAGATTTATCACAAGCAAACCTTCAGGCCCAAAGGTAGTGATGGAATATAGTGAAAAAAAAAATCAAAGAAAATGAACTAAAACCTCACCAAAAATACTCCACCCAGTCAAATTCTCATTCAGGTTTGAAGGAATGATATACAACTTTACAGCTTAGGAACTTTACAGAACCAAATTTATTTTATTTTATTTTTTTCAGAACCAACTTTATTTATTTATTTATTTTTGGTTTTTGGGTCACCCGGCAGCGCTCAGGGGTTACTCCTGGCTCTATGCTCAGAAGTCGCTCATGGCAGGCTCAGGGGGTCATATGGGATGCCGGGATTTGAACCACCGTCCTTCTGCATGCAGGCAAACACTCTACTTCCATGCTATCTCTCTGGCCCCCTTTTTATTTTTATTTTATGTTATTTGGTTTTTGCAGAAACAACTTTAAAACCAACTTTAAAAGGAGCAATAGTGGGACCAGAGAGATAGCACAGCGGTGTTTGCCTTGCAATCAGCCGATCCAGGACCTAAAGTGGTTGGTTCGAATCCTGGTGTCCCATATGCCCCCCCCACCCCCCCACCCCCCCCCCCCCCGTGCCTGCCAGGAGCTATTTCTGAGCAGACAGCTAGGAGTAACCCCTGAGCAATGCCGGGTGTGGCCCAAAAACCAAAAAAGAAAAAAGAAAAAAAGAAAAAAAAAGAAATTGCTCCTGGCAAGCTCAGGAGACCATATGGGATTCCAGGAATTAAACCCAAGTGGGACCTGGGTTGGCCATGAACCCGCTGTGTTACTGTCCCAACTCCTTTTTAAACTTTAAAAATTAGAAAATGGAGGCCAGAATGATAGCACAGTGTGTATGGCATTTGCCTTTATGTGGCCAACCCAGGCTCAATCCCTGGCATCCTATCATCCTATATAGTTCCCCTACCCTGCCAGGAGTGATTTCTTTTTTTTTTTTTTTTTTTGGTTTTTTGGTTCACACCGGTAGTTCTCAGGGGTTACTCCTGGCTCTGCACTCAGAAATCACTCCTGGCTTTGGGAACCATATGGGATGCCAGGGATTGAACCGAGGTCAGTCCTGGGTCAGCTGCATGCAAGGCAAACACCTCACTGCTGTGCTATTGCTCTGGCCCCACCAAGAGTGATTTCTGAGTGCAGAGCCATGAGTGTAGACTGAGTGACACTGGGTGTAGACTAAAAACAAACAACAAAAAGTGGGAGATGATTTGGCTTGGAAATCCATGATTCAAATTATTTGCCTATGCACAGATTTGAATGAGATAATGTAAATGACATTAAGGTTCACATACCTTATGAAATCATGAGCATCTGCTAGTAGTTCATTGTGAAACCAGACATAACATATAATATCTGCCAAGATGCCTGAGGTTATTTCCATCTTGGAAGTGCACTTCAGCAAGAAGATTGAGATGTAAGATGCCTCAATGCTGTAAATTGTCAAAAAAGGTGACTCGGTATGGCATGCAGAAGGACAGTGGTTCAAATCCTGACATCCCATATGGTCCTCTGAGTCTGCCCTGAGCGATTTCTGAGCGTAGAGCCAGGAATAATCTCTGAGCGCATCATTTCTTCCACTATGTAGTATTCCATAGTATATATGTACCACATCTTTATGAATCTTTCAACTGTTGTTGAAATCAACATTCCAAGTCTTAGTTATTGTGCTGCCTGCTGCAATGAATAGTGGTGTGCATCCATACTTTTGGATGAATGTCTTTCTATTCTGGGGATAGATACCGAAGAGAGGAATTGCTGGGTCATCTGGCAGCTCAATTTTGAGTTTACTGAGAACCCTCCATACTTGAACAAAATCTCTTGCACAGCATTGGGTTTCCCAAAATAGGTGTAAGTAGGAAACAAATGTTAAAAGATTAAAGTAGGATATTTATTGTGTGAAGCTCAGAATAATAATGCATTGAGTCACTGAACTGATGATGTAGACAAGATAAAGGAATCTTCTGATTGGATTTAATCTAGTTACAGAGTTTAATGCCCCTTCTTCCTCCCTCCCTCCCTCCCTCCCTCCCTCCCTCCCTCCCTCCGTCCCTCCCTTCCTTCCTTCCTTCCTTCCTTCCTTCCTTCCTTCCTTCCTTCCTTCCTTCCTTCCTTCCTTCCTTCCTTCCTTCCTTCCTTCCTTCCTTCCTTCCTTCCTTCCTCCCTGCCTTCCTCCCTCCCTGCCTCCCTCCCTCCCTCCCTGCCTCCCTCCCTCCCTCCCTCCCTCCCTCCCTCCCTCCCTCCCTCCCTCCCTCCCTTCCTTCCTTCCTTCCTTCCTTCCTTCCTTCCTTCCTTCCTTCCTTCCTTCCTTCCTTCCTTCCTTCCTCTCTCCCTCCCTCCCTTCCTTTTCTTCCTTCCTTCCTCATATATATATATATATATATATATATATATATATATATATATATATATATATATATATATATATTTGGTTTTTGGGTCACACCTGGCGGCGCTCAGGCTTACTCCTGGCTCTGGGCTCATAATAGCTTCTGTTTTGGGAGACCATATGGGATGCTTGGGGATCAAACCATAGTCTTCCCTAGGTTAGCGCTGCAAGCCCTACTGCTTGCTCCACCACGCTGGCCCCGGAACATTTTTTTCTTAATTTTTTATTTATTTAAGTACCATGATTACATACATGATTGTAGTTGAGTTTCAGTCATAAAAAGAATACCACCCCCTTCACCAGTGCAACCTTCCCACCACCAATGTCCCCCATCTCCCTCCTTCCCCACCCCCTGCCTGTATTTAAGACAGGCTTTCTACTTCTCTCACTCATTACCCTTGTCATGATAGTTGTTAGTATAGTTGTTTCTCTAACTGCACACACCACTCATTGTGATAAGCTTCATATTGTGGGCTGGTCCTTCCAGCCCTCACCTCTATTGTCTCTGGGTATTATTACAATAATATCTTTTATTTTTCTTAAATCCCATAGATGAGTGAGACTATTTTGTGTATCTCTCACCCTCTGACTTATTTCGCTCATCATAATAGTTTCCATGTCCATTCATGTATAGGAAATTTCACGAGTTCATCTCTCCTGATGGCTGAATAATATTCCACTGCGTATAAATACCACAATTTCTTTAGCTATTCATCTATTGAAGGACATCTTGGTTGTTTCCAGATTCTGGCTATTGTAGATAGCAATGCAATAAATATAGTGCAAGGAAGAGATTTTTGTATTGCGTTTTTGTATTACTAGGGTGTATCCCTAGGAGTGGTATAGCTGAATCATATGGGAACTCAATTTCCATTTTTTTGAGAAATCTCCATATTGTTTTCTATAAAGGCTGAACTAGATAGCATTCCCACCAGCATTGAATGAGAATTCCTTTCTTTCCACATCCCCGCCAACACTGATTCTTCTTGTTCTTTGTGATATGTGCCAGTCTCTGAGGCATGAGATGGTACCTCATTGTTGTTTTGATTTGCATCTCCCTGATGATTAGTGATGTGGAGCATTTCTTCATATATGCCTTTTGACCAGTATTTTGACCTGTATTTCTTCTTTGAGGAAGCGTCTGTTTATTTCTTCTCCCCATTTTTTGATGGGGTTATATTTTTTCTTGTAATATTCTGTCAGTACCTTGTATATTTTTAATATTAGCCATTTATCTGATGGGTATTGGGTGAATAATTTCTCTCATTCTGTGGTGGCCTTTATATCCTAATCACTATTTCCTTTGAGGTGCAGAAGCTTCTCAGCTTAATATAGTCCCATCTGTTTATCTTCATTTCTACTGGTTTGGAGAACAATGTTTCCTCCTTGAAGATGCTTTTAGTATCAATATCATGGAGTATTTACATGTTGTTCTATATATCTATGGTTTTGGGTCTGATATAGAGGTCTTTAATCCATCTGGATTTGACTTATGTGCATCGTATTAGATGGAGGTCTGAGGTTTTTGTTTGTTTGTTTGTTTGTTTTTTGCATGTGGCTGACTAGTTTTCCCAACTACAAAATTAACACGCAAAAATCAATGGCCTTCTTATACAAAAATAATAATAGAGAAGAAATGGACATAAAAAATCTATAAAACCAGGGCCGGAGAGATAGCATGGAGTAAGGCGTTTGTTTGCCTTTAATGCAGAAGGATGGTGGTTCGAATCCTGACATCCTATATGGTCCCCCAAGCCTGCTCAATTTCTGAGCATAGAGCCAGGAGTAACCCCTGAGCACTTCTGGGTGTGACCCAAAAACAAACAAACAAACAAACAAAAAACAAAAATAAAAAACCAAAAAATTCAAAAAACCAAAACAATCCCATTTACATTAGTGCCACACAAACTCAAATACCTTGGAGTCAAGGTATTGACTTGGTATCACATTCAAGGATGTGAAGGACCTATATAAAGAAAACTACAAAACATTGCTTCAAGAAATAAAAGAGGACACAAGGAAATGGAGACACATACCCTGTTCATGGATTGGGAAGATTAACATAATTAAAATGGCAATACTTGTAATGACAGTAAGTACAGATTTTTTTTCCTTTTTTTTTTTTCCATGTCAGAAGGGTCATGTGCCGACATCATAACAAGGTTGAAGGGAAGCACATATCACACAGGCATGTGAAAACCCGATCATCATGCTTATGAATCGGAAAAGGATCCCATTGTACAGATTTAATGCAACTCTTTTTTTTTTTTTTTTTTTTTTTATGGCTTTTGGGTCACACCCGGCAGTGCTCAGGGGTTACTCCTGGCTCCATGCTCAGAAATTGCTCCTGGCAGGCACAGGGGACCATATGGGACGCCGGGATTCGAACTGATGACCTTCTGCATGAAAGGCAAACGCCTTACCTCCATGCTATCTCTCCGGCCCCTTAATGCAACTCTTCTAAGGATACCCATGACATTCCCCACAATGGTTTTAATGCAGAAATCACAAGCCAGAAGCTCATAGCTCTTCTCTTCATCTAGGTCTTGTTGCAGAAGTAGCACATCTATATGGTGTGCTAGTTGATTTCAATTTTCTTCACCATTCTTGGAATGTGCCATGTGTCTCATATTTACATATTATCATTGGTACATTTAGCCATCTTCAGTAAACTAGCTCAGAATACAGAGATAGGGTTGATATATATTCCAAGTGTTGGAGAGATAGCACAGAGGTAGGGGTGTTTGCCTTGCACACCGCTGAACAACTGGGATGGATCTGGGTTAGATCTTTGGCCCACGGCATCTGCCAAGAGCGATTTCTGAGCACATAGCCAGGAGTAAGCCCTGAGTGCACACCGGGTGTGACCCTAACCCCCTCCCTCCAAAAAAGAATTCCAAAAATAAAAAAAGCAAAAACAAAATTCTCTGCAGTGTTCCTGCAATCAAGAGCCAATCGACATTTGACTGGGAACTTACAGTGCTGGCCAGAAGTTTCCACTTCAACGGAGATGCTTATTTGCTTTTGGGTCATTGGGATGTCTAGGAGTTGCACTCCTGGTTGTAGCAGCAGATCCCAAACAGTTGAGGTGCTGAGTAACACTGTCATGGAGGGTTACACAGGGGATAGTGCAAAGTAGGTTCTATCTCCAAGCCCCATTGTTGGCCCTAGCAGATTTCCACAAGGATGATCTTTTGGGGGGCTGGAGTGGGAGATAGCACAGCTGATAGGGCATTTGCCTTGCACTCAGACGACCTGGGTCCAATCCCTAGTAACCCATATTGTCCCCCAAGCCTGACAGCAGTAATTATTTTTTTTTAATTTTTATTTTTTTTTTTTGGTCACACTAAGTGGTACTCATTGGTTATTCCTGGTGGACTCAAGAGTGAAAGGCTGGGAGAGGGCATATGAGATGCTGGAGGCTGAACCTTGGCCAAATATGTGCAATGCAAAGACCCTATCTGCTGTACTATTGCTTTAGCCCCAAAACAGTATCTTTTTAAACTTCACAGTGTATCAGATAGTGCCAGTACAGGGGATAGTGAACACTAATGGAACTTACGTGCAGACTTTATTCTGTGGTGGAATCTTATGCATGTCATTACAAATAATTTTTCTGGGAGCTTGAGAAATAGTTTATTGTGAAGCCACATGCCTGGCATACTGCCACAGGGAGTTCCATTCCTGACACTCTGAGCCACTCCAGGAGGAGTGATCCCCAAACACAAAGCCAGGAGTAAGCCCTGAGCACAGCTAGATGTGACCTTAAAACAAAACTAAATGCATATTTAGTAATATGGGAAAGCTATACAAGATTAAATATGGTTAAAATAAAAACAAATGACCTGTCCCTAGGCACAGAATACACTGTAAATAGACATTGCATCAAAATCTGAATGGTATGAGTCATTTTTGTAATGGGATAATGGGTGACTTTTATTTTGCCATAAATTTCAGTCTTCCCTACATGACTGAGTCCCTGCTACAGTCAGAACAATCAGTCATACAATGGATATTTAAAGGCCTGCCCTCAGTGCTTTAAGGGGGCACAGAGGAATTCAGCACCCTGTCCACTCCTGCAGAAGAGACTAAAAGGGGATACATGTCTCACTTCAGTCTATCTTTCTAATTGGGGGGATGCTGTCTTCAAA
Organism: Suncus etruscus; assembly: GCF_024139225.1. NCBI lineage: Eukaryota > Metazoa > Chordata > Mammalia > Eulipotyphla > Soricidae > Suncus > Suncus etruscus. The sequence goes on along the minus strand of NC_064864.1, from coordinate 36,170,866 downwards.
ATGTTAAGCCAAACATTCTCTGCAATCTCAGGATTCAATGTGGTGCCAGCCCCTAGAGGGGTTAGGGTGCCACCTACTCACTATCTCCAAACTCCACCCAGAAGGGCAGGGAAGACAGAGTGTGCTTGGGCAGGGGGGTATGCAAATTCTGGGTGGCTCAGATCCTCTGATCCTGATGCTCAGGATGCTAAGTGATCATTTTCCACAGCTCATAAAACTATTTGGGGGCAAAGTCAAGCTGCCAGATGCCATCTAATAAAACTCCATCTGAAGCTGCTAGTTTGAACAAAACAGAGAGCAGCTCTTAAATCCAACAGAGAGCTTTGCATGTGGGGGGACTGAAAACAGCTTCTCTTATTTTGGATGCAACAGAACAAAATGTATCTGATTATTTGGATTGGTGGTCTCCCTATGCTGTCTGTCCACTTAGCTATGGTTCCTCATTCATTCACAATTCTGTGCAGATAGATCGATCTATCTTGCCCCCAAACATTTAAACTATTCATTAGTTTACTAAATCCTTGTCTATAAATACAAATTGACCAGGTCACTACACTAGATTTATTCTTTTTATTTTGTGGTCTGAACAAAAATGCTCTATTTGGGATAGAAACTCCCTTTTAAAAGTTCCCACTATTTTTTGTATTCGACCATGAGAAGATTTATTTTTATTTGGGTGGGGTGGTTGGGCCACACCTGGTGAAGCTCAGGGATTATTCATGGCTATGTGCTCAGAAATCACTCCTGGCTTGGGGGACCATATGGGACGCTGGGGGATTGACCGCAGTCTGTCCTAGGTCAGTGTGTGCAAGGCTAACACTTTACTGCTTGCCCCACTGCTCCAGCTACAAAAGATTTATTTTTTGTTTTCTTTTCCCAAGGTTGAAACATTTAGATTATGGATTCACCCAGAATCCATCTGTTCTTCAAATTGATCTGTCAAAAAATCAGCTTATTTTCAATGTAAAGTAATAGTATATTATTACTATTAGTATGTTTCAGAAGGGAGGCACTGAAGAAGCAGTTGTTTTCATCAACTTCGTCCAGGGGTCTAAGGATATTTTCTATTTCTAGGATCATCACTGATCAATTCTGCCTGCAGAATGGGGTGGTGGGAAGGCTTTGTTCTGGTGAGACATGGGGGTTAAGGATGCAGAATCTGACCCTGGAAAGTCACCTAGAAACAAGCTTTCCACCTGCACCTTTATGTGGTGTCTAGTGACATTTCACTGTTCAGACTCTCCTCCAAGCTGATTTCACTTACAGAGACCACCCTACATTTGAAAGATTGAAGATACCATCAAAAGGGTCTCTGAAAAGATGCTCCACTTCCAGCCTTTGCTTTGAGCACTAATTTAATTTTTTTAGTGCACTAGCTTCTTTGTCTGAAAAGTGGATTTACTATCTTTTGTGCAGAATTAACAGTCTCCTGCTGTAAGATTTAACAAATGGCAATTGTGATTGATAGAAATGATTGCGATAGTGAACTTATTTATGACATTAACTTTTATATTTGCAATTTCATTTCTTTTGTTTTGGGATCACACTTAACAGTACTTGGGGATGACTCTTGGAAATGCTTGGGGAGGGGGATCATGGGGTGGTTGGACTCAAAACTGAGACTCCTGCATGCAATGTATGAACTCCAGCCCTTTGAGCCATTTCCAAGGGCTCTTGGTTTATATATATGTATATTAGTGCCACTCAGCTGTGCACAGGGTATACTTAAGCAGGAAAGGTCCGCTGAGCTGGAGATTCACTAGATCGTACAGGGTAACAAGACAGTCTAAACTTTATAAAAATCTGACAATTCTGGGGAAGAAAAGGAATTACAATGTGCTTCACCTGCTACTGAGTCCTTAAATAGGAGAGCAAAGCAGGTAAAAGGTCAGTCATGAAAGCTAATCACAAAAGCTTCAGAAGTTTATTTATTTTCTTTCTTCATCACCTTGCAAACAACGGGATCACATCACACACTTGCATGCATGCTTAGGAAACCAGCAACCAAACACTTTTATTCCTCTTTATAAGACAGACTTCCCAGGAATATATCCTAAAGTTTGTCAAAATTATGCTGGATGGAGTACATGTCTAAGTTTACCTTACAGTTACTTTCATCTTACAGCATCCAAGAAGGGTATGGTAATACTATTCAATAGGATTCAATACTGCAACCCTGATCACTATTAGATTCAGAACTAACTGCTTTCCTGAAATTATGGTTTATTGTAATAATATTCATTTTCTCAAAAAACATTCAACACATTTACACTATTCAGTAATTACCATGCTACCCAGAAAATTAAGTGAACAGTTTATTAAGAATAAAATGAAGATATGGAATGTGAAACAGTACAAGACATTCAAGATAGAAATAAGAGCACTAAGCACAAAAGTTAAAAATCTCACTCAAAAAATAATCACAAAAGTAAAAGCAATTCCATCATTTAAAGTAAGTCATTTCATGCAAAACTAAAAAACAGAACAAAAAAAACAATCTCTCCCCTCAAAACCCAACCCGCCCAATGCCCACCAATCTCCCAACAAAAAACTACCTGAAAACACTGCCATGCTAACATATTAATCACGATAATTCATAGAAAACAACACATTAAGCAGTGAATTAGATGAAACAACATAGGCTGCAATATCATAAACTCATAGACCATGATGACGTTACATGATAAGCAATTCCAGGCTCATTCATAGGATATGGGCTAAATGTTGAGATAAGGCATGTAAATATAAACTCCATTTATTCATTTCATAATTGGCTAATTATAAAAAAAAACAGAAACTTCCTGAACAGATCATATAAAATTTGGCATACTCCCTTTTGTTTTTTTATTTTGGGGGGGGGGCACTCTGGTGATGTTCAGGGCTTACTCCTGGCTCTGCACACCAGTAATTACTCCTAGTGGTGCTCAGGGGACTGTAAGGGATGCCAGATTGAACCTATGTAAGCCACATGTGAGGTAAGCCTTACCCGCTGCACTATCTCTCTGGCCCCAAGGCACACTTCATTTGTGTTCCAATAGTTTTAGGATCATATCTGCAATTATTAGAGAGCTATATAAAAGTACTGTAAAGTCAGGAATTGATCTCTTATTTAATGATTACCATTTGATAGCACTGAAACAACTCCAGATTATGTACTTAATCCAATTACCTCTACTCAAAATAAGAATCATCATTTTTCTAGTTCTCTATGTACAAAGTCCTTTTGCAAAGGACCAGTTAATCTAGAGACTGAATAAAATACCAAACAAAAGTGAAATGGTATGGGGGGACATGGGTGAGGCAAAGAACATCCTCATTTACAAACAGCAGGTAAAAGTTGCCTTAACAAGTAAGACTGTCACGTGATAAAATGTCTCTGTACCCAGATGCTTTCATCAGCATACTTCGTTGACAAGCTAGTTTTACATTCAGAAATCGTTCTGAATGGCATTTTTATGGGGCTATTTTCCCTTCCACAGCTGCCAGACTGAACATAAGCTTGGTCATCACGCACTGCACACACTAAAAGCAGTGCCAGGAGAGGTGCTCCTGCATCACCTTAATGAACAGATACCTCCAGGTCAAGGTTCTGGGTGGAGTTCACCTCTGCTTCATAGTAGGTTCAAAGAAAAAGGACTTTCAACAAAAATTTCCCTACTTCTAGCTGCTTAATCCCCCCACCTCTTTAGATGAATGGTAATCGGAACTGGACAATTATTCAAGATTACTCTTTCCAACTCTGAAATTTAACTTTCTATTTACATTTCAAGAAAAGAATACCTATTTGTTCAGTGGCAGGATTTAGCTTCTTTAAAAGGCAGAAGTAATAGCTCTAAGGTTTACAAAAGGACAGGAGAAAAATTTCCAAAGCAAAACCTAGACTTTGAAGGTCAGTAAAGAAGCTTCTTTAGCAACCAGGACTATCATAGTATTATGTCTTTGGAATGTGTGTGTATACACGCACACACACACACTCTCTCTCTCACACACACAGAAAGATATTCACTAATTAAACCCCAGAGTTCAATAAAACAAGACCTTAAATGGGAAAAATTCTAATGAGATAATGCTCTATCAAAAATTAGGGCTGATAAACAATCTTTCCCACTCAACATAGCCTCTGGAATAAAATGTAAAAATCACACAATCATGATGATGCAAGATGAAGTACAGATGAGTAATATATATGAAAACAATTTGTAAACCGCTGCTGTTCTAAAACAGTAGATTTATATTACAAAGCAATGTAAATAAATATTGGGCTAGTACAAAAGCTCTTATTTACAATTTTACAAATGAAATTGTATTCAGTGTAAATGCTGTGTTTTAAAGAAACACAGTACTGTATTAGTAAAATGAATTGTTGAGGGGATCAGTTTCTGGAAGAATCAATGCATAACGTATAAAAGGTTCAAGTTAATAGTTTATAATTTAGTATAGACAAGACCCAGTTAACCTGGCATCATATCTGTTAAAGTGCTGAAAGCAGGACATGTTTAGAAAACACTGTACATTATTAAAGCTTTATCAAGTCTGAATGTTAAACTTCTTTCACATTTTTTAATCCTTTTGCCACAGGCATATAGAGAAGATGATTTTTCCTCAGTAAAGGAGTAAAACTCAAGAGGCCATCAGTTGCTTAGATGATTTTAAATTCAGTGGAGTTAGTTTCTTGAAACAGGTATTCATCCATCGACCATACCTTCAGGCCTTACAATCTGGTAAGTAATTAAATATTCAGGATAAGCCTAGAAGAGAAAGATTAGGCCAAATATTAGCAAAACAACTTTTCTGAGACTTTGTATAAGGATTTTTCAGTACTTATCAAAGATATTCTGAGCATTGCTCACAACTATTATTTAGGGCCATTTTTTTTTCCTTTATCTTACAGGGGAGAGCGCGAATTTAGTCCCCCACTACCACAAATTATGCAGTTGAGTTTCCCACATTTGGGGAAATCGCAGGGGTCAGCACATCCGGAGTGCAATGGATAAGCCTCACCCTGGGAAAACCACCTTTGTGATCATGGTATCTCCCCTGCCAGGTAAGTATAGGGCCATTTTCTTAAAACATCTTTACCTTAAATCTAATTCTTTGGATTATCTCTGAATCAGCAAATCTACCTATATATACATATATAAACCTAGTGTTTTGTTTGTCTTTTTGGGGCAAACCTAAAAGTGCTTGGGATCAGATGGTGCCAGGGATGGAATCCTGAAGCACCAGAGTATGAATGAAGCATGTGCTACAATCCTCTGAGCTATCTCCCCAGTCTCCTGTGTTTGATTTTTTAAAAAACTGATTTTGTATCACACCCTGTTGTACTGAATGAAAGCTTACCCCTAGCTATAACTTTCTAGAGATATAGGGTTCTGATTCATTCTATTTTGTAGAACAAAAAGGATCCAGTATAGTGAAATCTAAATAAAGTTTGTAGGTTAGATATTGTATCAGTGGTAATTTTCTTTTTTTTTTTTTTTTGGTTTTTGGGCCACACCCGGCATTGCTCAGGGATTATTCCTGGCTGTCTGCTCAGAAATAGCTCCTGGCAGGCACGGGGGAACATATGGGACACCGGGATTCGAACCAACAACCTTAGGTTCTGGATCGGCTGCTTGCAAGGCAAACACCGCTGTGCTATCTCTCCGGGCCCATCAGTGGTAATTTTCTGATTTTGATTATCATAAAAGAATGTCCTTATAGGTTTCTGGACCGTACACAGTGGTACTCAGGGTTTAAACCTGGCTCTGCACTCAGGAATCACTCCAGGAGGGGCTTTAGGGTCCCACTGGGGTACCAGGTATTAAACTCAGGTCAGCTGTGTTCGAGGCAAGCATTCTACCGACTGCACTATCTCTCTGACTTCAAATATCCTAATTTTATTAGAAAATAAATCTATGGGGCCGGAGAGATAGCATGGAGGTAAGGCATTTGCCTTGCATGCAGAAGGACAGCGGTTCGAATCCCAGCATCCCATATGGTTCCCTGAGCCTGCCAGGAGTGATTTCTGAGTTTAGAGCCAGGAGTAACCCCTGAGCACTGCTGGGTGTGGACCTGACCCCCAAGAAAAAGAAAATAAATTTATACTGAAGAATTTAAGGGTAAATATGCCTATTGGGCCAGAGAGATAGCACATCAGTAGGGCACTTGCTTTGCACATGGCTGACCCAGGACGGACCAGGGTTTGATTCCTGACATCCCATATGGTCCCCCAAGCCACCCATCAGCAATTTCTGAGTGCAAAGCCAGAGTAACCCCTAAGCACTGCTGGGTGTGGCCCAAACTCCCCACAAAAAAGCCCAAAATGCACCCCCCCCAATACCATGTCTATAATTTACTCTTAGTCAGTTAAAAAAAAGTGCATATGAATAGTACAGTAGGTAGGCCACTTGCTTTGCATAGGGCTGACCCCGTTCAATTCTTGGCATGCCAGGAATCAGGAATCACTGAGTATCTCTAGGTATGCTCCCCCAAACCCAAAAATTTAATGCCAATTTAAGAGATTAGTACAAAAGATTAATGTGTGCCCCTAATTATTTATTTTGAAGATGAATAAACTTACCTGTTCTCCTCTGTAAATAACGTATTCAGCTAAAGCTAGGCCATTGACACTGGGTCGACCAGTGACTGAATGATGCCCTGGAGGAGAATGTGCCATCTTCATTGCACTGAACTGCAGGAAAGACTTTCCTAAGGTTACCCGGCAAAAGAGCAGCTGTCTGTTACATGAAAAGAAAAGATTTCCTTAAAGACAGGCATTTTATGATAATTTTGTGTAGATTGCAAATTGGGGCAAAAAGGTATATTACAGTATAAACTTAAAAAACATACTTTTTATCCTTAAAGAAATATAAGCATACCTTCAATCTTACTACAAAATACTCATTATTTTAATTATCACTATATTTTCTATAAACCCCCCCCAACCCTTATAGAAATGAAGATTCTGCCATCCTGTTTATATTCAAGCAAAAGCACAACTTATATGTCAAGTGGGAAGACAAAAGCTTAAGGGACTTTCATGAAGTGGTCTGTTAATTAATCAATGTAAGTCTAGTTGATTTCAAATATATTTTATTTTATTTATATACTTTCGGCTTTTGGGTCACACAGCAGCACTCAAGGGTTACTCCTGGCAGGCTCGGTAGATCATATGGGATGCTGGGGATCAAACCCTGGTCCATTTTGGGTCAGCTGTGTGCAAGGCAAACGCACGACTGTGTGATTGCTCCAGCCCTTCAAATATATTTTAAATCCATTCAGATTTCCTATGGTTTTACTGCAACCATAAAATTCAAATGAAGTTCATCTGACATATAATAACGGTCTTTGAATTATTGCTTCTTGTTTCTCTAGTTTTTGCCCAAATTAATTAATTGATTAAAATTTTTCTTGGGGTGGCCACACCTGTTGACACTCAGGGATTACTCCTGGCTATGCACTCAGAAATCGCTCCTGGCTTGGGAACAATATGGGATGCTGGGGGATAGAACCGCAGTCTGTCCTAGCTAGCATCAACAAGGCAGACGCCTTACAGCTCCGGGCCCCCAAATTAATTTTTATCTAAGTAATTAATGATTTAGGAAACTTATCCCAACTATGACAAAAAATTTGATTACACCACTTCTGCTTAAATGATTATCGTAATTTCCATACAGTAGCTCCAAGTATTCTAATTTTATATACAGAATATTTATATACACACATACCACATACACAAAATACATTTTGTTTGTTTTTTTGGTTTTTGGGCCAAACCCAGCAGTGATCAGGGGTTACTCCTGGCTTTGCACTCAGGGGACCATATGGAATTCCAGGGATCTAACCTGGGTCGGTCACATGCAGGGCAAATGCCCTACCACTCTAGCCCCCCAAAATACACCCCCCCCATATCCAGTGGTGTTAGGGCTCTGTGTTCAGGGATCACATCTGGTGGGTTCAAGGGACCAAATGGGGGTGCCAGAGATCTGGGTTGGCCAAATACTAGCCAAGCATTTTAACCCACTGTACTATCACTCTCATTTTAACCCCTACACATATTTTTTTAACTTTTTTTGGGGGGGGGGCACACCAAGTGACGCTCATGGGTTACTCCCGTTTATGTGTTCAGGAATCACTCCTGGTTCGGGGGACCATATGGCATGCCACGGATTGAACTGTGGTCCATCCTGGATCTGCCATGTGCAAGGCAAACGCCCTATCGCTTTGTTATCGCTCCGGCCCCTAAGTTTTTTGACCATACTTGGCAATGCTGAGGACTTATTCTTGGCTCTGTGCTCAAGGAATCTGTATGATCCAGCAATACCACTTGTAGAGACTCAAAAATACAATACAGAAAAGACCTATGCATCCCTATGTTCATTGCAGCACTATGCTAGACTCTGGAAACAACCTAAGTGACCAAGAGTGGTGAAAGAAACTGTGGTACAAACAAACAAACAAACAAACAAACAAAAACAGCGGCGTTTGCCTTGCAAGCAGCCTTCCAGGACCAAAGGTGGTTGGTTCAAATCCCGGTGTCCCATATGGTCCCCCGAGCCTGCCAGGAGCTATTTCTGAGCAGACAGCCAGGAGAAACCCCTGAGCACCGCCGGCTGTGGCCCCCCAAAAAACAAAAACAAAAACAAACAAACAAAAGAAACTGTGGTACATCTAATGGAATACTACACAGCTGTTGGGAAAAAAAAAGTAAAAAAAATTTGGAGATTAGGCTGAGTGAAATGAATCTGAGGGAGAGAGATAGCCATGGAATAATTTTACTCATTTGTGGGACTTAAGAAAAAAAAATAGTATGGTAATAATATTCAGAGACAATAGAGACGAGGGCCAGGAGGACAGTCCATGCTTACTATAAATAGTGGAATATTGCAGTTAGGGTAGAGAAGAAACCACTAAGACAATGATAATTGGAATTGATCACTGCTGGACAAGAACTGGTCACTGAACAGAAATAAAGTGATAGGCACATTACCCCTTCATTAACTGTGCAAACTGTAGTACCTAAAAGGGGAGGGGGGAAGGCTGATCTGTGCTCAGGATTTTAGGGTCTAAGTTGACAACGTAGATGGTGCTGAGAGTCAAAGACCACCTCTGAAAATGCAAGATGCAAAAAGGAGTTTATTTGGCTAGTCGAGGTCCAAGCTTCATCCAACTTTAGGAGTCTTGACAAGGACCCTGAGTCAAATCTTCAAGCAGTTTATATAGAAATCACAAGAATTAACAGAACAATCATTTCATTGTATAGATGTCTTACTTCATCACTGATTTTTTTCTGGCTCAATTTTGGTTGTCCAGGGACATTCTGACCCAAGCCTTCAGCTGCCAAAGGAGTCCATCAAAAAGAGCACTCTGAGCTCACTCAAACCTCTAGTTCCTCATTTCTCTTTTTTTGAAGGGCACCAACTTTGGTTTTTATTTCTGAGTTAACTCTCTCTCTGCCCTACACTTTACTAGGCTTTGGGCTCATTTCATTTTAGGGCCCTTATCATGGACTCAGGGGGAACCTTGGTTCTCACAATCTCTCTCTGTGGTGTTACAAAAGTCTAAGGATTTACTTGGTCTGTGGTTGGTGCTAGTTGAGCCTTCTATGTTGTTTTGGTTCAACGAACTTGGCAGAATTCTGTGTAACTTTCCCATGAGTTCCTGTCAGACTACTGGGCTAACACTATTATAAATACTGAGGTGTCAAACAGCTGTTGAATCTAGAAATTATAGATCTGGTTTTTATTTTTTTAAATGTTTTTGCCACACCTGGCAGTACTCAGGAGTTACTCCTGACTTTGCGCTCAGAAATCACTCCTGGCAGGCTCAGGGGACTATATGGAATGCTGGGAGCATTGAACCAGGTCGGCTGCATACAAAGCACACTCCCTACCCATTGTGTAATTGCTTCGGGCCCAGTAATTATAGATCTGAAACAAAAAGTTTCAGAACTAAAGTTTTCAACCCTGAAAGAATTTAGCTGTTCATATTATTTGATTTCAATCGTAGTAGCTTATATTTCTAAAGCTGTCCAAGGTAAAGCCTTGCTCCACAAAATATTTAAGTGTAAACTAAACCTAGCTTTTCCAGAAAATATTTTAAGTTGGGATAATATTTTAGGAATATAGGCTCAAATCTCTTCACATATATGATGCCACACCTATTCAGCTGCTATTGCTGAAGTACCAATATCCCTCCATCACATTCAGCTGGATCATCTCCAATAATCTAAGTTCTGTGGTCAGAGTCCAATGATTGTTTCAGTCTGACTTTGTTCCCTTGCTATGTGGAACCAGTTGATTCTCATAAAAGTAAGTGAGATTAGTTATTCTTACCTGTGGCAAATGTAACAAGACCTGTCCTTGTGAATAGGACACCCAGTGCCTCCTCCAATTCCATAAACATACTGATTGCTTTTGGAAGAGTTTTCAGCAAAATAAATCCCAGCTCCGAACATGCCACCTATATAGGCATGCCTTTCATCAAAGCCTTTATGGATAATTGCATTCACAAAAGGAGACCCTAAAATACATGTAGATGGAAAAGAACAATGTAAAGAGAACTTAGAATAAAACTAATCTTTTAGAGACATCAATTAAAAAATAGTTTACATTTAAAAAAACAGGGGGCCACACCAGAGATGCTCAGCTTTATCCTCAGCCTCTACTGCTACAACTGGTGGTGCTTGAAGGGGATGGGGGAAACTTGGAGTATTAGGAGTAAAACTCACGCTAAGCACTACCTCCTACGACCTAGAATTTTTTTTTTCTCTCTTTGTCTGCGGGGCAGTGTTCAGGGCTTACTCCTGGTTCTGTGGTAGGGGATCACTCCTAGCAGGACTCAGGACCATAAGGTGTATGGGGGAATCAAATCTGGGTCAGCTGCATGCAAGGCAAATATCCTGCTTGCTGTACTTTCACTGTGGAAATAAGAAATTAAATTCTTGGGCCCGGAGAGATAGCACAGTGGCGTTTGCCTTGCAAGCAGCCGATCCAGGACCAAAGGTGGTTGGTTCGAATCCCGGTGTCCCATATGGTCCCCCGTGCCTGCCAGGAGCTATTTCTGAGCAGACAGCCAGGAGTAACCCCTGAGCACTGCCGGGTGTGGACCAAAAAAAAAAAAAAAAAAAGAAATTAAATTCTTATACATGCACAAAACATTAAGATAAGCAACCAAAACAAACAAACAAACAAACAAACAAACCAAAAATATACATTAATAAAAACAGGCAGGGCCCGGAGAGATAGCACAGTGGTGTTTTCCTTGCAAGCAGCCGATCCAGGACCTAAGGTGGTTGGTTCGAATCCCGGTGTCCCATATGGTCCCCCGTGCCTGCCAGGAGCTATTTCTGAGCAGACAGCCAGGAGTAACCCCTGAGCACCGCCGGGTGTGGGCCCCCCCCCCCCAAAAAAAAAACAGGCAATAAATAACTGCCAGCTAGTTCATTATTTTATAGTATAGGTGCTACCAAAGTGTGTACCAGCTCACCACTTTAAAGGTTTTATCTTTTTTTTTTTTTGGTTTTTGGGCCACACCCAGCGGTGCTCAGGGGTTACTCCTGGCTGTCTGCTCAGAAATAGCTCCTGGCAGGCACGGGGGACCATATGGGACACTGGGATTCGAACCAACCACCTTAGGTCCTGGATCGGCTGCTTGCAAGGCAAACGCCGCTGTGCTATCTCTCCGGGCCCTACAGATTTTATCTTGTTTGTTTGCTTGTTTATTTTTTGTTGAACCATATTGGAATGCTCAGGGCTATTCTTGGCTCTGTGCTGGCAGATTGAGGTGACCTATGTAGTGCTGGAGATCAAAATGGTATTGATCATGTGCAGAGCAAATACACTAGTCATTGCACGATTGTTCCAGCCCTATAATAAGCATTTTAGTACATTTGATCTTAGCCAAAAGTCTGAGAAGCGATTAAAACAAGCATTTTAGAAGAATTTACTATTATTAATATTTCCTAGGATGATATGTTAGATGTCAAATACAGACAGCAACTAGAAAAAACTTGAGACATCAATGTTGGAGCGATCAAATTCTAGACTCCAAAGTCATACAAATCTAGTCAAGAGTTATATACTTTATATAATAAGGCTGTATTTAATTGGGTCTTACAAATGACACCCATGTTTGTGTACTTATTTTTATGTGTCACAAGTTTCTTCATCTTTTTTTTTTTTTTGGTTATTTTTGGGTCACACTGATGATACTCAGGAGTTAATCCTGGCTATGCAGCATTCAGAAATAGCTCCTGGCTTGGAGGACCATATGGGACTCCAGAGGATCGAACCACGGTCAGTTCTAGGTCAGCCCCATTTTAATTTTTTTCTTTACGACTCTTTTTTATGAAAAAAATCACCCTACTCACTGCACTGTCTCTGTGGCTCTTGATTTAAAAAATTTTTTTTTTTTGGCTTTTGGGTCACACCTGGCAGTGCTCAGGGGTTATTCCTGGCTCCAGGCTCAGAAATTGCTCCTGGCAGGCACAGGGGACCATATGGGGCGCCGGGATTCGAACCGATGACCTCCTGCATGAAAGGCAAACGCCTTACCTCCATGCTATCTCTCCGGCCCCTTGATTTTAAAATTTAAATGCTGTGTTTTTAACTTTGCTAGTTTCTGAAAATGTTCAATAATCAAGGTCAAATGAAGGGACAGCTGGAAGTTATTATCCACAATGTGCTTGAGGAAGCAATAAACACTATTAATATCTATTCTTCACTAAATATCAAATGATAATTCTACTTATAAACCATCCACTATAAAATCCTCAAGATGTTGAGATATAAACATATAAATTGTGTATTAGATCTGAAAATATGACATGAAAAATATACTCATTATTCTTTCAGAAATTATCCCAATGTGGCTGACAATGGTAGTAGTGGTGCAGAGTGGAATCTTACCATGAAATAGCATTCTTTCATTTGCATGGTTGTGGTTTTCTTCCGAAACTTCTTTTCTTCTGTGAGTGTATCTTTCCCATAGTTTCTTGTTACAAACTTTCTGAATCTATAAATCCCACCAAAAATAAATAAAATAAAAATTAGAAAAATTAAATGAGGTCATAATATTACATATTCACTTGTTTATCTAATAGAAAAGAGCTCCACAGACAAAGCTTTTCTTTGAATTGTAAATTACATTTGTTTAGAGATTAAAAATATTTTTTCCAACCATAAAAATGAAAATATGATTGTTTTAGAAACAAAATACTTCAAGGGAGATAAAATAAAACATACATACAGACATTTGTGACAGTCAAGAAAAGCAAACTGATGAAGCTTGCAAGTGATAGTACTGCCTGCTTGCCTTGCTTGTGGCTGACATGATAGCTGGCATCCCATAGTACATCTCCGAGTACTGCCACGAATATTTCCTCAGAGCAGAACCAGGAGTAACCCTGAGCATTGCTAGGTTTGGTCCCCAAACAAAACAAAACAAAAATAAACTAACTGATACATATTCCCATTCTCAGTCATTCAGGATTATTACTAAAATAATCTCCAATATGTTGCTGCACTTGGTATATAAAAGTATCAGAAATTATATATATATATGTTGTGTCTTATTTGACTCAAAGTACCATCTTAACTATTTTGAATTAAAAGTATTTAATAGTGGGAATCCAGACCCCTTTGCTCTGATGTTTTTTGCCCTCTGATCTCAAAACCTTAAAATAACATGCATGGTTAGGAAAATAACCTGAAACACATGTGTTATTAGTCACCACTTGGAAGAAATAATTAACCACATTACTTCTCAGTTAACAGGAAACCAGAAACACCACCATTAAAACCCATAAAATGTAAAGAACAATGGGGTAAAAGAAGTTCAAATTGCAGTTGTGAATAGGAGAGAAATCTAGGTCCATAAAGACCTAGGCTCATCAAAATGCTTGAGCCTGGTTGATGAAGACTAAAAATCAATGCATTGGCAACAAAAATCAAGGAAGCACTAGCCAGTGAAATTACTCAATTGATAGATGAGAAATGCAATAACTCTAAGAAGAACTCTTTCTGAAGATGAGAGAATCTATACATCTAAAGAATCTAAAGAAGACATTAGCAAGCCATAGTATTAGAATTACACAGAGTGAGAATGTACAGACAAACTTGAAGACAAATTACAATTGCTAAAGAAGATTAAAAAAAAAAGAGAGAGAGAGAGACAGGGTCTGAAGAAATAGCATAGTGGGTAGGGTGTTTGTCTTGCACATGGCCAATGGGGGTTCAATCCCTGGTATCTCATATGGTCCCTCAAGCTTGGCAGGAGTGATTTCTGAGTGTAAAGATAGGAGTAACTCTTGACCACAGGAATGTGAACAAAACCAAACAAACAAGGGCCAAAGAGATAGCACGGAGGTATGGCATTTGCCTTGCATGCAGAAAGACGGTGGTTCGAATTCCGGCATCCCATATGGTCCTCCGAGCCTGTCAGGAGCGATTTCTGAGCGTAGAGCGCTGCTGGGTGTGCCCCCCCCAAAAAAAAATTCTCCCCAAGAATATAAATCCAGGCCCAGCTAGATTAACCAGTGAATTTTATCAAGCATAGAGAAGAATTATTGCCATTCATCCTTGCACTCTTCCAAAATATCCATGAGACTGGAACTCTAATACATGTTATAAAGCTAACATCATGCTGATTGCAAAAGCTGACAGAGATTCTACCGAGAGAAAACTACAGACCACTATAACTGATGAACACTGATGCAAAAATTCTCAACCAAACATAGCAAACTGAATACAACAGCACATTAAAAACTATACGTAACAATCAGTGTGCTTTATCCTGGGAATGCAAAGATGATTCAATATGCACAAATACATTAATATCACACACCACATCAAGATTAAAAAAAAAAAAAAGGAAATAACCATACAAAAATGTTTCTAATACACACACTATCCTTATTCTCTCTTCACTGTCCTCTCCAATTCCTACAAATGTCATCTGAGGAAGACTGTAGATGGATACTGGTTACTTTGGGAGTCATTTCCACATTCAAAATTCAATCCTAGGGACCAGAGCAATAGCACAGTGGGTAGGGCATTTGCCTCGCATGGGGCTGATCAGGGTTCAATCCCCAGCATCTCATATGCCCAGAGCAAGTCAGGAGTGATTTTCTGAGTGCAGTCAGGAGTAATGTCTGAGTGTCACTGGGTGTGATCCCAACACACACATACACGCACACGCGTGCCCTAGTTGCTATTGTTTGACTGTTCGTAAAGGTGTATTTGCTCATGCTGGCATTGGAGTAAATCTGGGGTTTTGTAAATCAAGGGCCACACTAGTCAAATCCCTCCCTCTAATTTCCCTCATTTATATATAAAAAAAAAAAAAAAAAAAAAAAAGGAAGGGGAATGTCAGAGAGTGAGCAAGCACAGGAATTAAAGTGCTTGTTTTGTACATGGCAGACCCTGGTTTGATCCCCAGGTCCACAGCACAGAGCCAGATGTGTGGCTTAAAAACCAAAAATAGGGCCCGGAGAGATAGCACAGCGGCATTTGCCTTGCAAGCAGCTGATCCAGGACCAAAGGTGGTTGGTTCGAATCCCGGTGTCCCATATGGTCCCCCGTGCCTGCCAGGAGCTATTTCTGAGCAGACAGCCAGGAGTAACCCCTGAGCACCGCCGGGTGTGGCCCAAAAACCAAAAACCAAAAAAAAAAAATTACTTTATGGGGCTGAGTGGTGGCACAAGCAGTAGGGCATCTGCCTTGCATGCACTAACCTAGAATGAACCACATTTTGATCCCCTGGTGTCCCTTATAGTCCCCCAAGCCAGGAGCAATTTCTGAGCACAGAGCCAGGAGTAAACCCTGAGCATCACCGGGTATGGTCCAAAACATCCCCCACCCCAAATATTACTTTATATGTTTTACTGTATTTATATATACATTTTTTTGGTTTGTACTTATATTTGGAAGTGCCAGGGGATCACTGGTGCTGAGGATTCAAACCTGTGTTAGCCAAGTGTAAGGCAAACACTTAATTCCCTATATTTTCTGTCTGGTACAACACATTCATATCATCTGAAGGTAAAGTGTAACTACTAAATTGAATATATTTAACAGAGCTGGCAATGAAAAAATAGTATAGGGCTTTTGAAAATCTTAGCATCCTGGGGCCGAAGAGATAGCATGGAGGGAAGGTGTTTGCCTTTCATGCAGAAGGTCATTGGTTCGAATTCCAGCATCCCATATGGTCCCCTGAGCCTGCCAACAGTGAAGAAAATCTTAGCATTGTAAGGATATATTCTTTCCCAAATACCTCTTGATGTAATTACTAAGACTTACTGAACTGGGCAGATCACTATATTCTTATATAAGTTAATGATTCCCCACCCCCAAGCTTTGCAAATTATGGTCTCAGCAAACCCTTTTCACCAGTATTACCTTAAGAATATTATATCTGTTGAAGATTCCACCTGCATGACCACCATCTCTATGCTCTCGAACTGTACTTTGCATCTGAAGGAAAATAATTTAAAACATCTGAGCATTAACTTTTATGTCTTTTTTGATTTGGGAAATATGAGTTTATATTCTGTTAATAGAAATTAAAAAAATATTTATACTGTTTAAAAATGTGTTCTTTTATTTTTGTGTTTAGGCAAATTACAAAAATAAGTAGTTTTTACTGCTTACTACTAGCTGTGGTCTCAGGTATTACTACTGATAGTTCTATGAAGGGTTTTTTATGGGGTGCTGGGGATCAAAAGTGGGTCAGGAGAGTACAAGGCAAGTACTATCTGTATAGCCTGCTGTACTATCTTTCTGGTCCCAAGAATACGTGTTCTGAAAATAGGTATTATTATAATCAGTCTTAAAACAAAATACCGTATATACTTGAGTATAGCCAAGATTTTCTGGCACAAAATTTGTGCGAAAACTCCGGACTTGACCTACACTTGGGTCATACAGGTTATTTGATTCGATGTGTAGCCTCCAGTTGTGTTCTACCATCTGCTGGAGGGGGCGATGCTTTAGCTCAGTCTACAAGTCACGGCTGAGCTGAAGAGGTAGGTGGCTGAACTGAACTGTATGCCACTAAACTATTTAACACAGAACATTCAACGGCACATTTAATTAAGTGAAAAACCCATTTAAGGGGGCCGGAGGGATAGCATGGAGATAAGGCGTTTGCCTTTCATGCAGGAGGTCATCGGTTCGAATCCCGGTGCCCCATATGGTCCCCCGTGCCTGCCAGGAGCAATTTCTGAGCATGGAGCCAGGAGTATCCCCTGAGCACTGCCGGGTGTGACCCAAAAACCAAAAAAAACCCAAAAAAACCAAAACAAAACAAAAAAAAAAACCCATTTAAGGCAGTAAAGCCATGTAAATAAATGTTTATAAAACCTGAATTCTTATAATCAGGGGTTTTGGAGTATAAGGATTCCTGATTTTTTTTTTTTTTTTTTTTGGATTTTGGGCCACACCCATTTGACGCTCAGGGGTTATTCCTGGTTAAGCGCTCAGAAATTGCCCCTGGCTTGGGGAGACCATATGGGACGCCGGGGATCGAACCGCGGTCCGTCCTACGCTAGCGCTTGCAAGGCAGACACCTTACCTCTAGCGCCACATTCCCGGCCCCCTGATTTTTAACCATTTATTTATTTACAATTTATTTACAATGCTTTACTGTTGGGGTTGGAGAGATAGTATGGAGGTAGAGCGTTCGCCTTGCATGCAGAAGGACGGGTTGTTTGAATCCCAGCATCCCATATGGTTCCCCGAGCCTGCCAGGAGCAATTTCTGAGCATAGAGTCAGGAGTAACCCCTGAGCGCTGCTCGGTGTGACCCAAAAACCCAAAAACTGAAAACAAACAAAAAAAAAACCAACCAAAAAAACCAGCAATGCTTTACTGTATTAGTTTATTTACTTTATTAAAGTTGCCATTGAATACTATGGGTTAATGTGGTATTTTAATGTACACAGTATATCAAACAATCATGTATTATAAATTTTATTTACTTATTTGTTTATTTACTGATTCCTCAATTATTATAATTGTTTTGGGTATATATTTTTATTTTTGAAATTTACCAGTGGTTGCTGCTTGTTCCACCTCGGCTTATACAGGAATCATTAAGTTTTCCCAGTTTTTTTTTTTTTTGGGAGGTGGGGGGTTTGGGTCACACCAGGCAGCACTCAGGGATTATTCCTGGCTCTACGCTCAGAAATTGCTCCAGGCAGACTCGGGGGATCATATGGGATGCCGGGATTCGAACCACTGTCCTTCTGCATGCAAGGCAAACACCCTACCTCGAGTTATTTCTCTGTTCCCAGTTTTCCCAGTTTTTAGGGTAAAATTTGGTGGGTCGACTTATACTTGAGTATATATGGTAGGTAAAAATTATGTAATACAAACTAAAGGAAGAAAAATAATCAAATGAATACATCAGTGAGCTTCATGATTAACCATTTAACAGAATTAAAGTTTAACAATGATTTACTTGTTCCAATGCCTTTTGCCTAATAAAATATAATTTTTGTTTTACTGAGATTTGAAGTTTCTTGAGTTTTTGGTCCAAGTCTCTGTGTTTAACCCATACATTTAGGTATGTGTTTTTCAAAGATTAAGGTTTAATTATAAGTGGATTTGAATGTTTTATGGAAAGAAATCTAAAAGAAAAATTTCCTGGGTAAATAATATTATGTGGTGCCAGAACAATAGCACAGCAGCTAGAGTGACTGCCTTGCACAAAGTTGACCCAGGTTTTGATCCCCAGAATTCCATAATGTGCCCCAAGTACCGCCAGGAATGAACTGAATAACCCCTGAATGCCATCTAAGTGTGGCCAATAAACAAACAAACAAAAAATAGAGAAAGAATAAATCACCATGTTCTAAGGAGGAACCAATGCATTTTCTCTTAACTGACAATGTTTCTCTTAATAGAAATCTGTTGGTATCAACTGTAGTAATGAGACAAGTTACTAAAATTAAGTTTTACTGAAATATAGGTTAAGTGCAGATTTTGAAAGTTTTCAATTTTATAAAGAACAATAAGCAAAAATAAAATTCTAGGGGCTGGAGAGATAGCACAGCAGTGGGGCGTTTGCCTTGCATGCAGAGGGACGGTTGCTTGAATCCTGGCAACCCATGTGGTCCCCCAAATCTGCTGGGGGTGATTTCTGAGCACAGAACCAGGAGTAGCCCCTGAGGGCTGCTGGGTGTGACTATCCGCCCCAAAAAATTCCTACATGTTGGGGTGGGGCTGGAGAGATACAGAGTAGGTAAGTTACTTGTTTTACATGTGGCACCTGTGTTCGATCTCGCAGCATCCCATGATTCCCTGAGCACCGCCAGGAATGATTCCTGAGTGCAGGGCCAAGAGTAATGCCTGAACACTGCCTGATATGGCCCAAAACAAACATAAATTTCTATATGTTAAAGTAGATACAGAGACCTCTAGGAAACTTAGCTACTGGATCAACTTTCATTTAAGGCATATTAACATACCTCTTCCTCTACAGATTGAAACTCTTTATCATCAGGAGACAGATCTATGAGAATCGTTCCACTGCCAGATGTGTTCAGAGTTAAGTATGGGTTAAGACCTATTGAATAAAATTTGAGGGTAATGAATACTGGAAACAAAACAGTAATAACTAAAATTCAGTTGCTTTATGGATCTTTAACACCAATTCAAAGTTTTTATTTTTCGACACTTGGTGATGCTAGGAGTTATTCCTGGCTCTTAGCTCAGGAATCAGCCCTGGCACACTCAGCAGACCATATGGGATGTAGGGAATGAACCCAGGTCAGCCATATGCAATGCAGGAGCCCTAACCACTCAGTACTATTGCTCTGGTCCCCAACTGGAGTTTCTATTCTCTAGTAAAATAGATTTATCATTAGGTTGAAAGTGAGTACAAAGAGGTCCTATGCATTCTTTACTCAACCCATTCAACCCATTATTATTTAATATAACTACAGTGCATTTTCTAAAACTTAGTATATTAAAATCTTTTATTTGAAATTTTTTTTTGTTTGTTTTTTGGGCCACACCCGTTTGACACTCAGGGGTTACTCCTGGCTATGCGCTCAGAAATCGCCCCTGGCTTGGGGGGACCATATGGGACGCCGGGGGATCGAACCGGGGTCTGTCCTATGCTAGCGCTTGCAAGGCAGACACCTTACCTCTAGCGCCACCTTTCCGGCCCCCTTTTATTTGAATTTTAACTGTTTCCTACTTATGTTCTCTTATCTGTACAGAATTCGTTTCAGAATACTATCCTGAAGTATCAATATTCAGAAATAAATAAAACATTCAACTCTGTTTTTAAAATTTCCTCAATTTGGGGCTGGAGCGGTGGCACAAGCGGTAGGGTGTTTGCCTTGCATGCGCTGACCTAGGATGGATCTAGAATGACCTAGTTCGATCCTCCAGTGTCCCATATGGTCCCCCAAGCGAGGAGTGATTTCTGAGCACAAAGCCAGGAGTAACCTCTAAGCGTCACCGGATGTGGCCCAAAAACCAAGAAAACAATTTCCTCAATCATAACTACAGTTTTTCAATATAAATGCAACAAAAATAGATTGATAATAGTTTATCAGCAGGGCTGAGACACCCAAGTTAGAATAAAATTTTAGAATTAAAAGTAATCTCAGAAGTAACTAAATAATCTTAGTCTGAACAAATTCTTCAATCTCTGAATGATCTAAAAATTTTATTTAGGTTCATATAGTTGATACTGAGTGTAACAATAGTTGCTAAGACTTGATCTGAGGCTTCCCAAATCCTAAGCAATTCTCATCATATTAAGCACTCTGTTACAGATCTTTCAGTGATCAACCAGTAAATAGAGGTCTACCTTTATGCACACTATTAAACTGAATATCACATTCAAAAATAAAATACCTTGCTGTCCTGAGATAAGTCTTTCAACTCCTTTAATTAGTTTATGTCTATGTCCATACGCATTGATTCCAATCTCTTTCAGTTCCTTGTGTCCCATCTCAACTAATACATCCAGAGTTATCTTAACAGAAGAGAATTAAACTGTTTAGTAGAATTACTCATACAATGGTGTTCTCACATGCACTAAATTCATATACATTTATTTCAAATTATTCTTTGAACAGCCGAAAATGAAACCAGTTATTAAAATGAAAAGTTGCAACTCATTAAACAGAAAGTGGGATTCTAAATAAAAAATAGCAACATTATTTCCACTTAGCCTAAGAACCTGAAACTGCAAAATCAAAATTCGCTTTTAAAAACATTGCTAGAGGGGCCGGAGATAGCACGTAGGTAAGGCATTTGTCTTGCATGCAGAAGGATGATGGTTCGAATCCTGGCATCCATAAGATCCCCTGAGCCTGCCAGGAGCGATTTCTGAGCATAGAGCAAGGAGTAGTAACTCAAGTGCTGCCGGGTGTGACCCAAAATCCAAAAAAAAAAAAAAAAAAACCCCAAAAACCAAAAAACCCAGAACACCCCCCTCCAAAAAAAAACATTGCTAGATTGGCCAGAGAGATAGTACAGTGTGTTAGGCCCTTCCTTGCCTTGCATGAGGCCAACCCAGGTTCAATCCCTAGCATCCCATGCTAGGTTCTCCATGCCCTGCCAAAAGTAATTCCTGAGGATAGAGCACAAGATAGCACTAAGCATCATGGGGTGTGACCAAGCCCCCTCAAAATAACCAAAAACACAAAAAATTATGTTAGAAGTTGGAGAGGTATATTATAGGGATTAAGGTCCAGCCCCTGGCACCAAGAATATGAAACTACAAAATAAAAATTGCACTTTTAAAAAAACTATGCCAGGAGAGACTGGAGCAGTAGCGCAAGCGGTAGGACATCTGCCTTGCATGCGCTAACCTAGGACTGACCACAGTTCGATCCCCAGGCATCCCATATGGTCCCCCAAGCCAGGGGTGATTTCTGAGCACATAGCCAGGAGTAACCCCTGAGCATCACCGAGTGTGGCCCAAAAACCAAAACTAAACCAAAACAAAACAAAATGAAAAAAAAAACACTTATGCTAGGAGTCAGAGACATAGTATAGAAGTTGAGGTGCTTGTCTTGTATATAATCTACTTCAATCCCTGGTACCACAGATAATCCTTCTCTCTCCTCTTTTCCAACCCCATACTCGGCACTCTGAGAAAAGAGCTAGGAGCAGTCTCTGAGCACTATAAAGTGTGGCTCAAACCTCCAAAAATAAACAAGATAAAAGAACTAAAACAGGGCCGGAGAGATAGCATGGAGGTAAGGCGTTTGCCTTTCATGCAGGAGGTCATCGGTTCAAATCCTGGCACCCCATATGGTCCCCCGTGCCTGCCAGGAGCAATTTCTGAGCCTGGAGCCAGGAATAACCCCTGAGCACTGCCAGGTGTGACCCAAAAACAAAAAACAAAAAACAACAACAAAAAAAAAGAACTAAAACAGGGGCCGAAGAGATGGCACGGAGGTAAGGCATTTTGCCTTGCATGCAGAAGGATGGTGGTTTGAATCTCAGCATCCCATATGGTCCCTCATGCCTGCCAAAGGTGATTTCTGAGCGTAGAGCCAGGAGTAGCCCCTGAACGTGGCCGGGTATGACCCAAAAACCAAAACCAAAACCAAACAAACAAATGAAAAAAAGAACTAAAACAAAAAATCTATGCCAAGGATTGGAGAAATAGTATCACAGCATCCTCTTAGTATCCTCAGGTACAGCCCTGGAAGGCCCCTGTGAGCATGAGAGAGGTGGCCTGCCTTCAGCACCACAATCTCAGGTCCTTGTACTGAACCACTCACTTGGCTCTGTTAGCTGAGAATCACTTGTTTCCTGAGTACTGCTTGGGAGTACTCCTTCCAAAACATAGAACTATTGTTGTTTTTTTTTGTTTATGTTTTCTCCTGGGTAATTGCTCCTGGCAGGCTTGGGGGACCTTATGGGATGCTGGGAATTGAACTCAGGTCTGTCCTGAGTTGGATGCGTGCAAGGCATCCAAATATGCAAATTTCCTTAAGCAGTCCCCAGCTAATAACAACAGTGATGTTCTCTTTCTTTGAATTCCTAAGACTTATTTCATAAACCTAACTTTTGTATGCTATTATAGCTCCATATTAAATGAGAAGTCCCTAAAGAGTACAAGTCTACAGTAATTGTATTTCCTGAACAACTATATAGTCAATATATTTATAAATAAAACATTCTGAAAAATTAATCTATTATTATTATTATTTTTTTTTTTTTGGTTTTTGGGCCACACCCGGCAGTGTTCAGGGGTTACTCCTGGCTGTCTGCTCAGAAATAGCTCCTGGCAGGCACAGGGGACCATATGGGACACCGGGATTCGAACCAACCACCTTTGGTCCTGGATCGGCTGCTTGCAAGGCAAACGCCGCTGTGCTATCTCTCCGGGCCTGAAAAATTAATCTAAGTCAAACTTTTAAAAAGGTTTTGATAGAAAGTGTTAGGCTCAGTGTTGATAGTAATTGATACAACAAAACTGAACAGTAGAGCTCATGGATAATTTACCGTAAGAAATGAACAAACTAAATCTTCCATTTAAAAAAACCATTTGGAGGGGAGGAGAGTATGCCATACCCGACAATGTTCAGAAGTTATTACTAGCTCTGCACTTAGGAATTATTTCTGGCAGGGTTTTGGGGACCATGAGATGCTGGGGACTGAACTTAGGTTTGCCTTGTGCAAGGCAAGCACCCTACCCACTGTACTGATACATTCTAATTATATGAGTTAATTTACATGCTATGAAGTAAAAAAAACAAACTAAGAGGTATTTCAAGGATGTCTCAGTACTTGAAATTGCAATCTTTTCCCCTGAGATTCTATAAAATACAAAATAGAATAAAAAAAACATTCATCTACTTACCTGTTCTCTTTCAAATATATCCATTAGGTGCTCAAGGCCAAGATTCCTTACAAATTGAGTTATGCTAAAATCTACTCCTTGAACTGAAAAATAAAAGAATTCAAATCAAAATTATTAGAATACATATTAATTTAACAATAAATTTTTTTGTTTGTTTTGTTTTTGGGTCACACCCAGCGGTGCTCAGGGGTTACTCCTGGCTGTCTGCTCAGAAATAGCTCCTGTCAGGCACGGGGGACCATATGGGACACCGGGATTCGAACCAACAACCTTAGGTTCTGGATTTGTTGCTTGCAAGGCAAGCACTGCTGTGCTATCTCTCCAGGCCCAACAATAATTTTTGTGGCATTACTATGTGCTAAGGAGTTTAAAGATGAAAAAATGCTAAAAGCGATTACTTGGGACTATATAATTAACATAAAATAAAAAACTAAAAGAAAGCTATAAAATTTCAATGCCAATAGAAGAACAGTAACTAATGTGGTGACTTAGTTAAAAATTATTTTCAATTAAAAATTATTTTAAATTTTATTTTTGGGCCACACCTGGTGAAATTCAGGGGTTACTCCTGGCTAAGTGCTCAGAAATTGCTACTGGCTCAGGGGACCACATAGGATGACGGGGATCAAATCCAGGTCTGTCCTGGGTCAGCTGTGTACAAGGTAAACACCTTACCACTGTGCTAGCGCTCTGGCCCCAGTTAAAAGTATTTTTAACTATCAATTAAAATACTCTTAGAAACTAATATGTAAATCATATTTCAATGGAAAAGTATCCAGATAAAACCAACACAAAGCTTGAGATGGGGAGCTGCAGAGATAACAATATAGCAGGGAAGGTGCTTGCACACAGCTGAGTGTTGTTTAATTCCTGGCACTCCATAAGGTTGGGAGTGATCCCTGAGCAGAGCCAGGAATAAGCACTGAGTATTGTTGAGTCATACACAAACCAAAAAATCCAGCCAAACCCACACCTCCTCCACACATCAAAGCTAACCCTTGGATTTAGAACATGATACAAAGTTGTCAAAGCTGAACAAATGGGACAGGAAAGGTGGAGGGATGCTGACACTGATGTCAGGTGTGGTGTGATAACTAACAACTGAAGAGGTATATAAATCATTACTGAAAAGTATAGTGATGTAAGCCAAACATTATCTCTATTTATTTCATTTATTTATTTTTTTGGGTCACACACCGTGATGCTCAGGGTTTACTCCTGGCTATGCACTCAGAAATTGCTCCTGGCTTGGGGGACTATAAGGGACAATGGGATCGAACCAAGGTCTGTCTTGGATTGGCCACGTGCAAGGCAAACACGCTACTGTTGTGCTATCACTCTGGGCTCCATTATCCCTATTTAAAAATAACAAAAAGGAACACATTAAAGTGAAAACTCGAAATGAAAGAGACTAAGTATTCAGGTATCAAATATGGTCAAAATATTTCAGAATTCTATAATAATAATAATATAAAGGCATAATTTACCAAAAAACCTCAAAAGCTTTAAAAAAGACTTCACCTCTAAAGAATACATCAGGAGGGCTGGAAGAGAGTACAGTGGATAAGCACTGGGAGAGATCTCTGAGCACAGAGCTAAGAGAAAGCCCTGAGCACATTTGGGTGTGGGGTCTAAAAAGCAAAACAAAACCCAAACAATATAAGACAAAAAACTTAGGCTATACATTTTTGTTAATTAGCTTAGTATAAACAATTGTATTCAGATCAAAAAAGAACGATTTTTAGCATTTTAAATGATGCTTGGCTATAATACCAATTAGAAAGTTCCTCTAGAAAAATAACTTACCTTCTTTTTTCTCAAAACCAGATGCACCCTCTGTTCCACTTGAGCTGACTAGTGTAGACAGTTCAGAAAAACTCCCAGATAAGTTGTCAAGGCTGCTGGCTGCAGAAAGACTTGAGGGACTAGATGGACCTGAAGACAAAGTATCTGTGGTTGTTCCTGGGGTTCGTGCACCACTGAGTACTTGAGGTTTATAACATGAAGGCAGAGCAGAAGGTGGCATGGCTGCTGTCAGGAGAGCACTTACATCATCAGCCTGCACATGTTAGAGAGAAGAAATGTGCTATCAGCAAGCTTTAAAATTTTAACGTACCTATCATAAATATTAGCAAAACCCCAGCAAATCCATACCATATTATATTATTATTATATTATATATTATATTATAATATTATATTATTATTGTAATAAGTAAAACAAACAGGTAATAGTTAAACTGTAATTCTGAGCATCTTTTCCAAGACATATAGAATGAATTCTAAATTATTAAATGTGAAATATGAAAAACAACTTTGATACTGACTCATCACAGAAAACAGTTATAATGTAGAAATTCACCAATTATTGAAATGGTATTCGTAAGTTTCAAAGTTATCAAATTACTTTGAAAGATGTAAGCACCAAAGAGAATGATATTTATATTTCTCGAAAAGTAATCAGCAATGTATTTATTTCTCAAATATTTGAGAGAAAGTCACAAAGATAATCATTCAAATCAAATCTAACAGAATGGGAAAAAATTCTCTCAAGTATACTTATTAATCTGTTGAGTGGCATATGCTTTCTTTAACTATACTCAATTAATATACTTAACATTCAGCAAAAATTAAATGCAGGGGCTGGAGCGGTCGCGATAACCTAGGACGGACTGTGGTTTGATCCCCTGGCGCCCCATATGGTCCCCCAAGCCAGGAGCGATTTCTGAGCACAGCCAGGAGTAACCCCTGAGTGTCATCGGGTGTGGCCCAAAAACCAAAACCAAAAAAAAAGAAAAAGAAAAAAATTTTTTTCAGTTGTAATTTATTTTATTTAAGCACTTTCGTTACAGGGTGATAATAGAGTTGGGTTTTTTTCCCCCACAGTTACAAAGTTGTTCATAATGGACTTTTTAAAATTCATATCTTTATTTAAATACCTTGATTACAAATGATTGTAGTTGGGTTTCAGTCATGTAAAAAACAACCCACCCGCCAAATTTTTCTTTGTGATTTTGGGTCACACCCAGCAGTGCTCAGGGGTTACTCCTGTCTCCAAGCTCAGAAATCGCTCCTGGCGGGCTCGGGGGACCATATGGGATGCCGGAATTCGAACCAATGACCTTCTACATGAAAGGCAAACGCCTTACCTCCACGCTATCTCTCTGGCCCCGCAGAAAAATTTTTAATGCAAATTCTTTTTTTTTTTTTTTTTTTTTGGGTCACACTCGGCGGAGCTCAGGGGTTACTCCTGGCTGTCTGCTCAGAAATAGCTCCTGGCAGGCACGGGGGGGCCATATGGGACACTAGGATTCGAACCAACCACCTTTGGCTACTTGCAAGGCAAACGCCGCCGCTGTGCTATCTCTCCCGGCCCTTAATGAAAATTCTAACGGTTTTTTTCCCCAAGTCTTGAAGATTCATTAAGACCCTACATCAGTTAAGCTACTCCAGTGGGGCTGGAGAGATAGCATGGAGGTAAAGCGTTTGCCTTACATGCAGAGGGTTGGCGGTTCGAATCCCGGCATCCCATATGGTCCCCCGAGCCTGCCAGGAGTGATTTCTGAGCGCAGAGCCAGGAGTAATCCCTGAGCGTTGCCGGATGTGACCCAAAACCCAAAACCCAAAAACCAAAAAAAAAAAAAAAAAAAAAAAAAGCTACTCAACTAAAATACAAAAGCTATTTTACTTGTACTTTAATTTTTCATTTTCAAAAGTGCATTTTAATAATAAAGATGTCGTAACTTTAAATTGGTCTAAAACCAAAATGTTCCAAATTAACCATGAAGACCATGTGATTTATAAGTGAAGAAAACATTGAGATTTTTTCAAACAGCCCATCACTTACTGAAACTAAATCTAAAGGTGTTTGTCCTTCCTGATTTTTAAGAGTAGGATCAGCTCCATGGGCCAACAATAAAGCACAAAGCTGTGTCCGTCCCTTTTGGGCTGCTTCATGCAAAGGTGTGAAAGCCCATTTGTCCGTGGCATTGACACATGCATTATACTTTATTAGTAAAGCTGCTACATCCACATGCTATAAAAGAAAATACTCTTGTTACAGTCTGAAATATGCAATCACTTGATATTTTTGTTGCGATAGATCCTACCCACTGGTACTTAAAAGACGTACTCCTGGCAGTGCTAGAGGGACCTTATGCAGTGATCGTCAATTGACTAAGGTCAATTTCCTTTTCTTTAAATTATTTCTCTGGTCCCACACTTTAGTTCTTAAGAACTAGTCTGCACCATTTTTTTTTTCTATTTTTAAATTTAATCTGGAAATGAAAGAACTGTTTCTTTCAACATCATAACTTACTGTGTTGAAAATAAATTAGGACAGACATTTCTGTATTTTAAGAATCTTCTAGAAAACAGTCAATAATTCTATACAAGGAAGAATTAAATTAATATGATTTTAAGAATAATCTCATTTATCCAAGTGATGTAAATTCTGGAAGTCAATTTATAAATGATCAATTTTCCTCAATTACTCAAATTATATTAAGACCAATACTAACTATAGAATTCAGAGCTGTTAAAAGTTAAGAATAGGGGCTGGGCGGTGGCGCTAGAGGTAAGGTGCCTGCCTTGCCTGCGCTAGCCTTGGACAGACCACGGTTCGATCCCCCGGTGTCCCATATGGTCCCCCAAGCCAGGAGGGACTTCTGAGTGCATAGCCAGGAGTAAGCTCTGAGCGTCACCGGGTGTGGCCCAAAGACCAAAAAAAAAAAAAGTTAAGAATAAAGGCATCTGATTCTCTAAATATATCTATCAACCCAAATGTTTTCTAGATACTAAGAGACAATCACCATTATCTCACCGAGAACAAGAGACAGGTGCTAAGAGGATAAAGAGAATACTTTTAAAACTGTACTGCTTGTAACATAGAAAGCTTAAAATAGATTGGAATTGAAATCTTTAAAGTCACTTAACTTCTTTTGCTCTTACATTTACTTCACGTGAAATAAATGAGAAAGTAAAACTAAGTTCTCTTTGAACTAAAATGCAGATTTTCATTTTGAAAGGTAACATGAGAACTTACCCCATAAGATGCTGCATTATGTAAAGGAATAAGTCCTCCTTTGTCTTGGGCATTTACATCAGCTCCGTGTTGTAATAAATATTCTGCAACTTCTAAATTGTTATAACCAGCTAATTTAGCAAAAAAAAAAAATCACTTTTAACAAAGAGAATTACAATAGTCATTCTTTTCTTTGCTTTTGGGCCATAAATGTCAGTGCCTTGGGGGCTACTCCCAGTTCAGTGACAGGGTGATACTCAAAGGACCATGAAGTACTGAGAATGAAATCTAGATCTCTAATTCTACGTTATCTGCCTATCCTGCATAAAGATTATTTTATATTATGGGGGGAAAATTACCCATTAGTTTTCTTTTTTTTTTTTGGTTGCTGTTTGCTTTGGGGTCACATCTTATTGTGTTTAGGGATTATTCCAAGTTCTATGTTCAGGACTTCTCCCGTGGTGTTTTTGTGGGACCACTGCAGGGCTGAGAATCAAACTTGATCCTCCTGTATGAAAAGCACACAGCTTATAGACCAGCTCTCCAGCCCCTGCCTACTGGCCTCAAGTTGGAAAGTCTATGAAACTGAGAATATAGTACAGATGGGTAGAAAGCTTGCTTTGCATGTGGATGACCTGGGTTCGATCCCTGGCATTTCATAAAGTCTCCTCCTGTACCTCATCAGGAGTGATACCTGAGCACTGACAGGTATTGCCCTAAACCAAAAACAAAAAGCTCCAACAAACATGAAGTTGGAAACTTCCATGATAATACTGATGCATTACAGAAACTCTTCAGCTACAATGATTTGTTTACATGTTTCTTTTCAAAGCAATCTTACCTAAAGCTCTGTCTTCGTGTCTACATACAACTTCCAGAACTCAGGTACATAGTCTCAAGTAAAAATAATCCAGACATAGAAAACCCAAGTTAGGAAGACAACTGACTGGCATAACGGAATTATCAGGAGGAGTCTCTGAGTCCTGTTTCTGAAAAGCCCACTAACACACGCTTTTGGAGATAAAAAATTTTTTGGGGGAGGCCATGCCTGGCAAAGCTCAGATTACTCCTGGCACTACTCAGGGGACCACATGGGATGTCAAGGACTGAACCCATGTTGGCCATGTGCAAGGCAAGGAACCCCCCCCCCCATTCTATCTCTCCAGCCACTTTTTAGAGAACTTTTAAGAGAATTTAGAATGACCCCTCTCTCAAAGTAGGTGCAAAACTTATACGCTTTTAAAGTCATGAAATAAAATTTGAACTTGTTATTTTTTTTTATAAAAAGGAGGGAGGGCAGAGTGATACCACAACAGGTATGGTGCTTGCCTTGCACATGGCCAATTCAGGTTTGATCTCCGGCATCCCAAATGGTTTCCAAGCCTACCAGGAGTAACCCAAATGCTGTCAGGTGTGGCCCAACCCTCCCTCTCTCCAAAACAAAACAAACAAAAAACCTGGCATGTTGAAATATTTTTTTTTTTTTTGGGAGGGATTGGCAAGCACTTCCAAAGAGGTGCTAATGAGGACCAGGAAAATCTAAGATTCCCCCCAACCTTTTTAGTTTTTTGGGGCCACACTCAGTGATGATCAGGGGTTACTCCTAGCTCTGCAATCAGGAACCACTCCTGGTGGGTTCTGGGGACCATTAAGGATGCTGAGGATTGAACCGAGGTCGGCAGCATGCAAGGCAGGCGTCCTACCACAATACTATCTCTCTTGCCCCAAACCTGATCTTTTTTCTTTTCTTTCTTTTTTTTTTTTTTTTGATTTTTGAGCCACACCCAGTGATACTCAGGTTATTCCTGGCTCCTGATTTGGGGGAGCATAAGGGATGCCAGGGGATCAAACTGTGGTCCATCCTAGGACAGCCGTGTGCAAGGTAAATGCCCTATTGCTGTGCTATCGCTCCAGCCTCCAAACCTGATCTTTCTTTTTTTCTTTTGGTTTTTGGGCCACACCCGGTGTTGCTCAGGGGTTACTCCTGGCTGTTTGCTCAGAAATAGCTCCTGGCAGGCACGGGGGACCATATGGGACACCAGGATTCGAACCAACCACCTTTGGTCCTGGATCGGCTGCTTGCAAGGCAAACGCCGCTGTGCTATCTCTCCGGGCCCCAAACCTGATCTTTCTAAATGTACTCATCAAGCAAAATGTCACCTACCTTGTAAGGCAATGCAAATTATGTGTTTATTTTTCTTAGTATTAGGGTGGATCCAGGTATTGAAACCAGAACTTCATAAAAACAAGGCAAGTGCTCTACTGTTTAGGCACATCTCTTGCTCTTACAGTAAAGAGTGTTATTTGATACAAATACAGGGATTGAGCGCAAGTATAGAACAAACATAGAAAGATAGCATGGAAGTAGGGCATTTGCCTTGCATGTAGAAGGATGGTGGTTTGAATCCTGGCTTCCCATATACACCCCCTAGCCTGCCAGGAGTGATTTTTGAGCATAGAGCCAGGAGTAATCCCTGAGCACTGCCAGTTGTGACCCCAAACCAAAACAAAAGTATTAAAACTACCTAAAACACTACTGTGAAAGATATATAAGCCATTATGGAAAAAAATGTTTTTAATCAGAAACTTTCTTTGACTTACATTATTATATCAATTATATTATATGTTATGTTATGTCACTATATTATGCTATGTTAGCTTACCTCATTATGTTAATCAATTTTGTCTCTTGAATAAATTCTTACAATAAAAAAAAAACTATTATTATATTGAAAATAAAAGTCTTTCTGGGAGCTGGGAAGATAGTATAGGTTTGGTAAAGGCTGCTGTTCCAGTTTGATCCCTGGCATCACATAGTCCCCGGGAGAATGTCAAGATTTCAGGGCAGTATATCATGCCAAAGTGCCCAAACAGCATGGCATCCTTGGGCCCTCACACTGAATTCTAAGCCTGGATGCCAAGAAATATTGGAAGGAATCTCCAATTCTCCTGAGCCTTACTTGTGAGGACCTCAGAGTGACTGCGAGAGACTTTTCCAATTGTTTTCAACTAAATGCAACACAGTATTACTAGAATATTCCTGAAATGCAGTATCTTTGACAGAAACTAGAAAATGATCAAGTAGGGGAGGGAGCAACAATATAGAAGGGACAGCA
Source organism: Suncus etruscus (assembly GCF_024139225.1). Lineage (NCBI taxonomy): Eukaryota > Metazoa > Chordata > Mammalia > Eulipotyphla > Soricidae > Suncus > Suncus etruscus. The sequence goes on along the minus strand of NC_064864.1, from coordinate 36,138,909 downwards.
TTTGCCTTGCTCATGGCCAACCTCGGTTCGATCTCCAGAACCCTAAATAGTCTGTCTTCTAAGCTGCCTGGAGTGATCCCTGAGCACATCCAAAAGTGGCACTCTCCACCCCACAAAAAAATGTAGTTTGAATCTTTTTGGTTAGTTATAGAAAATATATTTTGCTCAGTCACAATGAATCTTAATTGTCACCAGCATAAATCTATGAAAACTGGATTCACTTACCTGCTAAATGCAAAGGTGTTGAGTGTCTGCCTTGGGTATCACGGCAATTTACATTATCTGGTGAAGACAACTTCTTTACTCTGGCTAAACAACCTTTCTTGGCAGCATCTAACAAAGCTGCATCTCCCCTTAGGAGATCTTGGATATCTGTATCTCCATCTTTAACAAGATCCAAAGGAGTATTTCCATCTCTGTTTTTCTTGGTAGGGTCTGCACCATGCTGGGCATGTGAAAAATAGAGAGAGGACTTGGCTTAAGTTTGTCCTTGGGAATGAGAAAATAGGGTAACTATACCAAAGAAAAGTATTTTGTATTGAGACACTCCTTAAAGGCTAATGTAACTGATAAAGACACAAAGACTTTAAAATCTTAGCAAACCGAATTAACAACACACTAAATGGAAATTATATAGTGACCTAGGATAAAGTTGATTTATACCAGGGATGAAAAGATGGTCTAATATATGCAAGTAGGTTAATATAACATATTAGCAAAGATAAATATCATTTGATGAAAAAAACATGGCAAATTCAATATCCACTTATGATAAAAACAACCCCAACAAAATGGAGATAGAAGGGACATATTCTAATATAGGAAATGTCATATACAACAAACCCACTAATACCAGAGATTACTACAAAAACGGAAAGCTTTTTTCTTTAAGATCAGGCACAAGACAAGATTGTCTACTCTAATAAAAATTATTCAACTTGGGGCTGGAGAGATAGCATGGAGGTAAGGCGTTTGCCTTGCATGCAGAAGAATGGCAGTTCGAATCCTGGTATCCTATATGGTCCCCCGAGCCTGCCAGGAGTGATTTCTGAGCACAGAGCCTGGAGTAACCCGAGTGCTGCCAGTGTGACCCAAAAACTAAAACAAAACAAAAAAAGATTATTCAACTTACTATGGGAAATCTTCTAATCATAGTAATAAAGCAAGGGGGAAAAACGGAATCTAAGTGGGAAAATAGTAAACTATTCCTATCTGTTAAAATGTTAATATAAATAGAAAACCCAGATTTCACTAAAAATTAGGAACAATAAAACAACAATGAGACATCATGTCACACCTATTAGAGTGGCCTACATTAAGAGTCACAAAACACAGTGGTTCGAATCCCGGCATCCCATATGGTCCCCTGTGCCTGCCAGGGGCAATTTCTGAGCATGGTGCCAGGAGTAACCCCTGAGCACTGCCGGGTGTGACCCAAAAACCCAAAACCAAAAAAAAAAAAAAAAGTCACAAAAGAGATAGCATGGAGGTAAGGCAATTGCCTTGCATGCAGAAGGTCGATGGTTCGAATCCCTTATGGTCCCGAGCATGCCAGGAGCGATTTCCAATTTCCGAGTATAGAGCCAGGAGTAACCCCTGAGAATTGCCGGGTGTGACTCAACACCCGCCACCCCCAAAAAGTCACAAAACAATAGAAGAAGCTGGGGAAGGAATGGAGAAAAGGAAGTCTTGTTCACTGTTGGTAGTATTTAAATTGGCATATCTTTACATGATGGTGTACAGTAGGGAGATTTCTAAAAAAATCAAAACATTAGTATCTACATGTGCATTTCTAGATAGCTAGCTAAAGAAACCCAAAACATCAGTTCAAAAAGTTATTTTGACCCATTTTGACTGTAGCACTGTACACTAAGATCTGGAAACAACCCCAATAGCCAATGACAAATGAGTGGATAGGAAGAGAATGTTGTATGCAGACACAATAGAATTTTGGAGAAGATAAAACAACCTCCTAAACTGTGGCTACAGAACTGAGCTTATAGGTGGATCCCATGGAGAAATAGGAAGGAAGCTGAGCTAAGAAGAGTCTAATGATGGCAAGTGGTGAAAGCTGTGAGTATGTGACATGGTACCTCTAAAATATAAATACTGATACTGTTTTGTAACAATGTTATGTCAATAAAAGCAAAACCCCAAGGTGAAGAGAATAAGGATAATTACTTCATGCAGCCAACTCCTATATGATTCTATCACTACTGCCAGGGGTCATTCCTGAGCACAGAATTAGGAGTAACATAAGTACCCAAACCCAAAATCAAACCAAACCCCCAAGCAGCAACAAAAAGACTGTTTTTATTGTTTTTGGTTTTTTGGTTGTTGTTGTGCAGGGCTTACTACTGGCTCTGAGCTCAGGGATCATTTCCAGTGCCAGGTGGACTGAACCCTGTTGTTTCCTGCAAAGCAAGTGCCATTCCTACTGTATTATCTCTCTGGTCCAATTCTATGCTTTAAAAATAAAATAATACAGGGGCTAGAGAGATAATACAGTGGGTAGGGCAGTTGGTCTTGTATGTGGCTGACCTGGTTTTGATCCCTGGTATGCCACATGGTCCCCCAAACCCCAGAAGGAGCACTCCCTGAATGCAGAGCCAGGAATAAGCAATGAACACATCTGGGTGCAGCCCCCCAAATAAAGCAAAACAAAAAATTATACAGTAAAAAATTTAAACTAACCAAAAGCACATATTTCATTAAAATTTCATGCTTTGTTATTATTTTATTATTCATGCTTTGTTATTATTTTAGGTTTTCACTTGAAGGTTTTCACCTTCAAGTAAAGCATTCAAGAATATTGTTTTTTTTTACTATAATAGAAAAAATTTAAGATATAGAGAACTATTATATAATGATAGCAGATTCTAAGCAACAGTAAGTACAAGTGCGGGTTGGAGAAATAGTACAATGGGTCTGGTGCTTGCCTTTCATGTGTCTGACCGATCTTTGGCACCCCATATGATCTCCAAGCCTCGCTAGGACTAAGCCCACCAAGACATATTAAAGATTAAAATATGACAGTATTGATTTATTCTGAAATATGGTAAGATAATTACATAAATGGTGTCATGGAATGGTACAGCAGGCGAGTTGCTTGCCTTGCTTGCATGGGGCCAACCTAGGTTTGCTTGCTGCCAATCGATATTGTTACCTGAGCATAGCCAGGAGACATCCCTGAGTACTGAGACATGAGGAAGCCCTGGTACAACCAAGTATGACCCCAAACAAAACAAAACAAAAAAACAAACAAAAAAAAGAATCATATAACTTTGCTTGTTATCATCATATTAGTTTTAGTTTCACTAATTAATGAACTGTAAAAATATATTAAATTATTTTAATATACCTGAAGCAAAAGTTTACAAATTTCATATTTTCCTTTTGCTGCAGCTTCATGTAAAGGTGTAAATTTCCATAAATCAGCTACATTAACTACTGCTCCATGCTTAACCAGAAGTTCTGCAACTTCATAATGTCCGTAAGAACATGCATTATGCAGTGGAACAAGGCCTCTGAAACAAAAAGATAAATGAACAACACAGCACAAAGACTTTATAAATTAAATTAAGTAATTACATATAGCAGGCAAATCTGAGTTACCAAAGATCCTCTATTGATCCTATTTTATAGGACCTAAATTTACTGAAAGCAGCAATGGAATTTATTGGGGACAAGGGGAGAGTAGAAGAAAAATTTTAAATGGCAAGGAATATATAATACAAAATATATATGATAAGTATCCATATTAATATCAAGAATTATCACAACTTCTAAAAGTGCTATAATTTTATTATTAAAAATTTTTTTGGGGGCCGGGCGGTGGCGCTGGAGGTAAGGTGCCTGCCTTACCTGCGCTAGCCTAGGAGACGGACCGCGGTTCGATCCCCCGGCGTCCCATATGGTCCCCCAAGCCAGGAGCGACTTCTGAGCGCATAGCCAGGAGTAACCCCTGAGCGTTACCGGGTGTGGCCCAAAAACCAAAAAAAAAAAAAAAAAATTTTTTTTGGGGCCTGGAGAGATAGCGTTTGCCTGGCAAGCAGCCGATCCAGGACCAAAGGTGGTTGGTTCAAATCCCGGTGTCCCATATGGTCCCTCCGTGCCTGCCAGGAGCTATTTCTGAGCAGACAGCCAGGAGTAACCACTGAGCACCGCCGGGTGTGACCCAAAAACCAAAAACCAAAAAAAAATAAAAAAATTTTTTTTGGTTTGGTTATTCTTATTTTTGGATTTTGGGCCACACCTGGTAACTCTCAAGAGTTACTCCTGGCTATGTGCTTAGAAAACGTCCCTGACTTGGGGGACCTTATGGATCTTTATTTAAGCATCATGATTACAAGCATGTTTGTAGCTGGGTTTCAGTCATAAACAGAATACCCCCTTCACCAGTGCATTATTTTATTTTTTTTAAAAGTCCTTTTGTTTGTTTGTTTTTGGGCCATGCCCGTTGACGCTGAGGGATTACTCCTGGCTATGTGCTCAGAAATCACTCCTGGCTTGGGAGGGGACCATGTGGGATGCAGGGGGATTGAAGCTGGGGGACCAAACCACAGTCTGTCTTGCAAGGCAGACACCTTACCTCTAGTGCCACCACTCCAGCCCCTATTTTATTATTTTTAAAATGCTATTTTTTTGGTTTTTGGGTCACACCCAGCAGCGCTCAGGGGTTATTCCTGGCTTTGCGCTCAGAAATTGCTCCTGGAAGGCTCGGGAGATTATGTGAGATGCTGGGATTCGAACCACCTTCCTTCTGAATGCAAGGCAAATGCCATACCTCCATGCTATCTTTCCAGCCCCTAAAATGCTATTTTTTAAAGAAAAATAGTCTAAAGATAAACAGAAACATAAAAATATCAATAATGTAAACTCAGACATTTATAATATTATAACCCTGTATTATGTTAAAGTGATCTCCTTTGTCATTATAAAATTATAAATTGGAAAAAAATTACAAATTGGGCCAGATAGATAGTATAGTAGGTAAAGTGCTTGCCTTGCACACGGCCATTGGATTTAATCCCTGGCACCCTATATAGTCACCTGAGCACTGCAATCAGTGATTCTTGAAGAGAGAGACAGGAGTAACACTGAGCATAGTTGGGTGTGGTTCAAAAAAGTCCCCCCTCTTCCAATAAATTAAAAAAATAGGGGCCAGAGTGGTGGCTCAAGCAGTAAGGTGTCTGACTTGCACACGCTAGCCTAGGACGAACTGCCGTTCAATCCCCAGCGTCCCATATGGTCCCCCAAGCCAGAAGCGATTTCTGAGCACATAGCCTGAGCATTACCGGGTGTGGCCCAAAAACCAAAAACCAAAAGAAAAAAAAAAAAAGGGGTTCAGAGCAATAATAGGTAGGGGGCTTGCCTTGCATGTGGCCAAAATGGGGTAAATTTACTCTGGTATCGCACCTGGTCCTAAGGCCCCAAAACCAAACCTCCCAAAACAAGTGTTAAGCAAATACATTTTTATGTAAATGCTATCATAAAATCTTTTTTTTTTTTTGGTTTTTTGGGCCACACCCATTTGATGCTCAGGGGTTACTCCTGGCTAAGCGGTCAGAAATCGCCCCTGGCTTGGGGGGACCATATGGGACGCCGGGGGATCGAACCGTGGTCCTTCCTTGGCTAGCGCTAGCAAGGCAGACACCTTACCTCTAGCGGCACCTCTCCAGCCCCGTCATAAAATCTTAAATGAAATTAAGAAGCTATATTTAACTTAACGTTTGGTAACATCTCCCTAAAAGGTATCATAAAAATATTTTCAGATTTCCATTTAAATGTTGAATAAAGAGAGGCTAAACACTTGCCCTTTATCTTTAGCATGCACATCAGCTCCATGTTGTAGCAGATACTCCACCACAGACACCCTATTATAGCCAGCAGCAAAATGAAGTGGTGTAGACTGACGCCCTTCAATGTCTCTGCAGTTGACACTTTGAACAGTACACAATTTCTGAAGAATAAAACAGAAGTCATATAATCTCACTTCACATATCTGGACTTCTTGATTTCAAGTTTAGTTAGTAGAAAAAATTAACATTTCTAAATTATTTGTCCTATCAAAAGCAGCATTCTTAGAACCATTTCCTATTTATTCTTTTTTTTTTATTTTCACACCCGGCAGCACTCAGGGGTTACTCTATCGCAGTCCATCCTAGGTTAGTGTGTGCAAGGCAAATGCCCTACCACACCACTGCTCCGGTTCCTGATTTTATCATCTTTTAAGCTACATCAAATATTACTATTATTGAAATAAAGGTGACCTAAATAACAATTACCAGCAATAGTGATTTTGACTTCGTGGCAAAGATATATGTTGAGGTAGAGTAGAAGTACTGGCATCACAAATGGCAGTACTGCTAGCACTTAATTCAGTTAGTGGTCTGCTGCTGGGTACTGAACTCATGGTTTTATGCTTGTAAGGCAGAGGTGCTCTACTACTGAATCATAAGACCCACATTTGTATTTTATTCACAGAAAATCTAAAATCGAATGTTGTGGGTCTTTTTGGACAGATTTTTTTTTTTATTGTAAGAATTTATTCAAGAGACAAAATTGATTAACATATTGAGGTAAACTGACATAATATAGTAACATAACATAAAATTAATATAATACATGTAAGTCAAAGAACATTTCTGAATAAAATACAATTTTTTTTATCATAATGACATATATCTTTCACAGTAGTATTTTAGGTACATATTAACATTGAATCAGGGGAATATCCATCACCACTAGTGTTGTCCTCCCTTCATCCCTGTTCCCAAGCATATATCCCTTTCTCCCTCCTTCATTCCCCAGAATGCTAGTGTAACTAAAAGCATATATGTTTTTTTTTTTTTTTTTTTTTTTTTTGGTTTTTGGGCCACACCCGTTTGACGCTCAGGGGTTACTCCTGGCTATGTGCTCAGAAATCGCCCCTGGCTTGGGTGGACCATATGGGACGCCGGGGGATCGAACCGAGGTCCTTCCTTGGCTAGCGCTTGCAAGGCAGACACCTTACCTCCAGCGCCACCTACCCGGCCCCTAAAAGCATATATGTTAACACTAATGTAAACCATTTTTTTTTGCAGTTCCAGATATTTTTACTAGTGGTTTTCTGGACAGATAAATACCATAAAGAAATACAACTTTTTACAAAACTTTTAGCCTTGGGGGCTGATCAAATCTTGGGGATGAGCAAGGTCTTTTCTGGCCTCTATGAAGATTAAAGCTGTTGGGCTTATGATGTAGTTCTGTGGTAGAATGCATGTCTTGCAAGTGTGTGGATGTAGGTTCAATTGCGGTACCACAAAGCAGTGAGAATGAAAAATCAGAAATAACAATAACAGTAAGAATAATAAAAACAAATTCCCATTCTAACTTCTCCATTCCTCATAACTTCCCCCACCACTCCACAACTTTACTGAAGACTTAGACATCTGAGTTTTTTTACCTTATATTTCATGAACTGAAAAGTAGTATTGCTCTTTTAAGTGTGGAAATATATGGAACCATTAAGACATTACATAGAACTACAGTAAAAATAAACAACCCGAGGAAGGGCTATTTCAGGAATATTGCTATAGGAGATGGGATATTTAATTGCTAAACGGGGTTGATCTACAGAAGAAAATACACTTAAGTCCAGATGAATTCAGCAATATTATGTTATTATTGTATTCAAACAGAGTCAGAGTAAGAAAAAAAAAGAAAAACTAAACAACAGTATAGTAGTGTAGTAGTGACAATATATATTTATCTATTATAAAATAATAATGTTCTGTAATTTAATTTATCCTTTCTTTTACAGGGAAACATTCTTTTTTTTTTTTTTTTTTTTTTGGTTTTTGGGCCACACCCGGTGACGCTCAGGGGTTACTCCTGGCTATGCGCTCAGAAGTCGCTCCTGGCTTGGGGGACCATATGGGACGCCGGGGGATCGAACCGCGGTCCGTCTCCTTAGGCTAGCGCAGGTAAGGCAGGCACCTTACCTCCAGCGCCACCGCCCGGCCCAACATTCTTAAAAACAAAATCCATTTCCACAAACATGCAGTTATTTAAATTTATGAATGCAAAGTATTTAATTATACACGAAATTGCTTTTTTTTTTTTTTTTTTTTTGGTTTTTGGGCCACACCCGGTAACGCTCAGGGGTTACTCCTGGCTATGCGCTCAGAAGTCGCTCCTGGCTTGGGGGACCATATGGGACGCCGGGGGATCGAACCGCGGTCCGTCTCCTAGGCTAGCGCAGGTAAGGCAGGCACCTTACCTCCAGCGCCACCGCCCGGCCCCCGAAATTGCTCTTTTTACTCATTATTCAATGACTTTTTTTTTCTTTTGCTTTCTGGGCCACATCTAGTGACGCTCAGGGGTTACTTCTGGCTATGTGCTCAGAAATCGCTCCTGGCTTGGGGGACCATATGGGATGCCAGGGATCAAACTGAGTCTGTCCTGGGTCAGGCGCATGCAAGGCAAGCACCCTACAGCTTCACTACTTCTCTGGCCCCTCAATGACTTTTATTTACAGAGAACTAATTAGTTTTATCTCCATTCAAAATAAGGCACATAGTACTAAGTAAATCTACTGTAGCAGTATATATTTGTTAAATACTGTAAAAAACAAGCAAACATAAAATAAAATATTACATCTTACCTTTACAGTTTCTACATCGCCAGCCTTCGCAGCTTCTAGCAACTGTTTGTCTGCTTCTGAGTTACCCAATGAGACACCCTCTAAAAAGAAAAGAATGATTAGAAGGTAAGATCAACTTATAAGGGTATTCTCTGAAAACTTAAAAAAATTTTTTTTAATTAAATCACCAAGAGATAGTTACAAAGTTGTTGATATTTGAGTTTCAGCCTAACAATGTTCACACATCCCTTCACCAGAGTTCATTTCCTGCCACAATTTCTCCCAGTTAACTTTGCATCTTATCTCCCCGATCTCTTATCCACCCCCAGACTGTCTCTATGGCCAACACTTTCCTTCTCTACCTACCCCATTATTTTCCTTTTAAGCACAGTGGTCAGCAATACTATTATTATTGAAGGGGTATCATGCAAATCACTTTATTTCCTTTCAGTACCCAGCTCTAGTCCAGAGTATTTCTAATTAGACCATATGGTCTGCCGAGCCTGCCAGGAGCGATTTCTGAGCGTGGAGCCAGGAGTAGCCCCTGAGCACTGCCAGGTGTGGAACCCCCCACCCCCCCAAAAAAGCGTAGAGTCCCATGTGGCTTGCAAGCTGCTCGTCGACCACTGGCATAGAGGAATAATTAAATGCACAGAAGTAATCAAGACACTAAAATCTATGGAACCAGATTTCTAGATTGAAATATTTAACCCATGCTAGTATGTAGCTATTTAATCTAAATATTTTGGAATAGAATGTATAGGACTATTTAATACATGGTTTTATAATACAAATAGCTGTATTTCTTTAAATATAGTAAATCTTATATACCTTAGAATCTAAGGTATATCTAAGGCTTAGATGGAAGGAATTAAAATAAAGAGTGAAGATGGGAATGGAATGAAGATATAGTGGGTAAGGTAAGGTGCATATTGATTGCACCTAACATTGTCCTCTGAGCCCATCAGGAATAACTTTGAGAACCAGGAGTAAGCAAAATCAAATAAAAAACTCCCCCCCATAGGGCCAGTCTTTATTTGTATTTTTTTTTTTTTTTGGCTTTTTGGGCCACACCCGGTGACGCTCAGGGGTTACTCCTGGCTATGCGCTCAGAAGTCGCTCCTGGCTTGGGAGACCATATGGGACGCTGGGGGATTGAACCGCGGTCCATCCTAGGCTAGCACTGGCAAGGCAGATACCTTACCTCTAGCACCACCATGCCAGCCCCTATTTGCATTTTTTTTCTTAAATTTTTGGGCCACACTGGCAGCACTCAGGGTTACTTCTGGCTGTGCTCAGAAATCACTCTTGGCAGGCAAGGGATCTTATGCTGGAGAACAAACCTGGGCTAACTATGTGCAAAGCAAACAACCTACCCACAGTACTATAACTCTGGCCCCTCTCGAGTGTAATTTATCACTGTGACTTACTCTAGTAAGACACAATTGCCTTAAAAGTTTTTCCTGGGGGCCCGGAGAGATAGCGCAGCGGCATTTGCCTTGCAAGCAGCTGATCCAGGACCAAAGGTGGTTGGTTCGAATCCTGGTGTCCCATATGGTCCCCCGTGCCTGCCAGGAGCTATTTCTGAGCAAACAGCCAGGAGTCACCCCTGAGCACTGCTGGGTGTGGCCCAAAAACCAAAAAAAAAAAAAAAAAAAAAAAAAAGTTTTTCCTGGGACTGGAGTAACAGCACAGCGTGCAGGCATCTGACTTGTATGTAGCCAATCAGGGTTCAATCCCCAGCATCTCATATGGTCCCATGAACCTGCTAAAATTAATTTCTGAGTGGAGAACCAGGAGTAACCTCTGCATTGCTGGGTGTGGCCCAAAAACAAAAACAAAAAATTTTCCTTTCAGGTAGGAGGAATCAGTGCAGAGGGTAGGGCTCTTGCCTTGCATGCAACCAACCTGGGTTGATTCCTGAGCATCACATATAGTCCCCTGCACCCCACTAGGGTGATTTCTGAGCTCCAAGCCAGAAGTCCTTGACTAGTCCCCAAAAACAAAACAAAGAAAACAAAATGTTTTTTATTCCTTTGTTGGAGTTGGAGAAAGTATACAAGGGTTAAGATACTTGCCTTGAATACAGCTGATCCTGGTTCCAGTAGGTGTATCCTTGAGCACAACTGGGTGTGGTACAACCACCCTCTCAATGAAAAGTTTAACTTCCTTTTTTTGGGGGGTGGGGGAAGAGGTTTGGGCCATACCCGGTGACTCTCAGGAGTTACTCCTGGCTATGTGCTCAGAAATCGCCCCTGGGGCCGGAGATATAGCATGGAGATGAGGCGTTTGCCTCTCATGCAGAAGGTCAGTGGTTCAAATCCCAGTGTCCCATATGGTCCCCTGAGCCTGCCAGGAGTGATTTCTGAGCGTAGAGCCAGGAATAACCCCTGAGCACTGCTAGGTGTGACCCAAAAGCCAAAAGCCAAAAGCCAAAAGCCAAAAAAAAAAAAAAAAAAAAAAAAAGAAATTGTCCCTGGCTTGGGGAACCATATGGGATGCCAGAGGATGGAACCGCAGTCCATCCCAGGTTAGCATGTGCAAGGCAAATGCCCTACCGCTGTGCCACTGTTCCTGCCCCAAAAAGTATAACTTTCTTTAAAATTAACTATCAACTATTATTTGGTGTTTGGGCCACACCAGTAGCATTAAGGGGTTACTCTTGGTTCTGTCCTCAGGAATCACTCCTGGTGGGTTTCTGGGGACTATCTCTCTGGCCCTATCAACTGTTTTATCTTACTTTTTAGCTTCTGAATAAGAATTCAGGAGGCCAGCTATTTACTTAAGATACACTGGGCAAGACTAGAGTTATAGTTTAATAGATAGTGCGCTTGTCTCGCACAAATGCAGACCCAGGTTGGCTCCTAGCATCCCATATGATTCTTCTTCTTTTTTTTTTTTGGGTCACACCCGGCAGTGCTCAGGGTATTTCCTGGCTCCGTGCTCAGAAATTGCTCCTGGCAGGCACGGGGGACCATATGGGACGCCGGGATTCGAACTGATGACCTTCTGCATGAAAGGTAAACACCTTACCTCCATGCTATCTCTCCAGCCCCCCCATATGATTCTTAAGCCTGTTAGGAGATATCCTTGAGCACAGAACCAAGAGTAAAGACTGCTGGTTCTAAAATAAAGCAAAAACAGATAAACTGGGGGCAAAATCCAAACAAGCAAACAAAAGCACCTGAACAAAATCGTAACTAAGAAAATGGCTTTTGACACTGAATATAACTAGTTTATAATAGTTAGAAAAACGTGTTTCTTTTTGGGCTATTCCCGGCAATGCAAAGGGGTTACTATTAGCTCTGCATTCAGCAATCATTCCTGGTGGTACATGGGAGGCAACCTAGTATGCTGGGTCAACCATATACAAGGCAAGCACCTTATCAGCTATACTATCATTCTGGCCCAAAATAGTAGAACATTTTAATATATTGGTTATTTTTAATTTAAGAGGCCAGCGGGATAGTAGTGGACACATTTGCTTTGCATGCAGCTGACTCCAATTCCAATCCCTGGCACCACATACTATCCCGAAGCAATGCACTGAGTACTTACCACCACAGGGTTTAATAAAACTAGAAAATAATAGAAAAAAAATAAAATTTCCAGATCGTACAGATGGTAAGGTGCTTGCCTTGTATGTATGCCTTGTATGTAAGCACCAAGTTCAATCCAACCATCCCAGTATGGTTGGTCCTGTGAGGAGAGCTGCTGAGCATTCAGGTGTGCCCAATCTGCCCTCCCCCCCCAAACTCCCAGGACTGAATAGTTTATGCCCTATTGCTGTGCTATTGCTCCAGCCCTGTAGAAAGATAGTTTAATGGACAGATCCAAGTCCAATCTCCAGCACATGATTCCCTGAGCACCATAGGGAGAACTCCAAGGAGTAACCCTTGGCAGTGTGTCTCCAAATCCAAAAGCAAACAATAGAAAGTTTCCTGGAAGCATATACTACCTTGAAGAAGTTGTTGCACATTTTCATTTCCCATCTGTAAAGCAGTAAAGCCCTGAAGGGAGATTATGTTAGGATCACACCCATAGCTCAGAAGTAGGCGGCAGGTTTGTAGATGACCACAGTGTGCAGCTCTGTGCAGAGAAGTCTGACCAAGATTATCCAGAGCATTCACCTTAAAGATAAAAAAAAAAAAAACTAAAATTAGACTACCAGGCAAATTTTAATACCTATTTATCATGTATTCAACACTTGCTATTATTAAAATAAACCTATATTCTCTAATGAAGGCATGTATTTTTTTCCTCCTATCTAGAGCACGCATTTACAAATACATGAAGGCAGGCCTAATAACCCAACTTTGTATTAAGTGTAAACCAGTGAATAGGAGTTGTCTGTACTAATCAGATTCACCACATTTTAGAGCTAAAGAAAGTCTAGTTATCTTTTTTTTTTGGGGGGGGGCACACCCGTTAATGCTCAGGGGTTACTCCTGGCTATGTACTCAGAAATCACTCCTGGCTTGGGGGACCATATGGGACGCTGGGGGATTGAACTGCGGTCCGTCCTAGACTAGTGCTTGCAAGGCAGATGCCTTACCTCTAGTGCCACTGCTCCGGCCCCTAGTTAATGTTTTATTGTTTTGTCTTTGCCACATCTGGCAGAGCTTAGCACTTAGTCCTGGGTCTGTGATCAGAAATCACTCCTGGCAGACTTGGAGGACCACATGGGATGCTAGAGATTGAACGTAGATTGTCGGTGTGCAAGGCAAATGCCGTGCTATTGCTCCACCCTATTCCATGTGTTTTTATGGATCTGAGGTCTGAAATAAGGACACCAAGACTGTAAAAGAATCCTTTATCTATTAAAACACTGGTTTAAACTGCTAACTTGAACTATAAAATAAAACCTGTGTGCATAATCATACTGTGGTATATTCAGTCCAATGAAATATTTAATAAAAATAAAAAAAAGGGATATATTGATAAAATTCCTTCCTCCCTCCTATTTTTAGTTTTTGAGTCACACCCAGCAGCTCTCAGGGGTTACTCTTGGCTCTGTGCTCAGAAATCACTTCTGGCAGGCTCGGGGACCTTATGGGGTGCTGGCATTTGAACCACCATCCTTCTGCATGCAAGGCAAATGCCTCACCTCCATATTATCTCTCCAGCCCCATTGATGAATTTCTAGAATGTACTAAGGAAAGTGTTATGTAAAAGAGTAATAATGTAAAATCTTATAGACATATAGGTCTAGAACAGGCAAATCAAATTTATGTTCATAAAAATCAAAGTGGTTACTACTTGTATGTACAGAACCTGCTTTGGACAGGGCACTGCTTCTGCCCTGATATAAAGTACTCTATCTCACTGAGTTTTGGCTACACATATGCAAGCACTAGATTAAAATCTAGCAGGTATACATTTAAATGGTACTGCTGTTTCTGTGTATGGTGATTTTATATAAAAAAGTAGACAAATAATAACTTTCAGTTGATACCTATGTGGAAGTATACAGAGAAAAGTGAAAAATAGTTTTTAAATTACTTTGTATAAAAAAAAAGATACTGATGACAGAAGGAAAAACAAACATGTAATAAAACAGTAAAATGAAATGCTAATGATAGAACCTAATGTTCTCCTGGGCTTCCTATATGCTTTGCTTGTGCTCACTCATTAAATAACTCTTTGGTCTATATTTTTAAAAATGTTCACAATAAAAAAAATCACTCTACAATCCCTCTAAATTTATCCCTACCTTCCCTGTCATAGAGATAATTCTTCAAAACATAAATGAAGCAAAAAACAAACAAACAAAAAGAGCTGGAGTGATAGAACAGCTGTAAGGTATTTGTCTTGCACGAACCAAAACAGGACGAACCCAGGTTTGAATCCTGGCATCCCATAAGGTCCCCGAAGCCTGCTAGGAGTGACTTCTGAGTGCAGAGCCAGGAGTGACCCAAAAACCAAAAATCAAAACCAAAACAAAAAACACAACCATGAGGAACTGTAGCAATAGTACAGCAGGTAGGGCACTCTTTTGCATGCAGCTAACCCAGTTTTGATTACTGGCATCCCATATGGAGCACTATCAGAAGTGATCCCTGAGCATAGAGCCAGGGGTATGTATTGCTGGGGGCAACTCCCCCTAAAAAAGTAACTCCACATATCTAACGGGATTTAAAGGGAAGTGAGGAAGGGTCCTTAAAGAAATGAGTTGGGTACACTAGTGATAGGTATGGTATTGAAATTATGTGTATGAGAAACTATCATTATGTTGTATTGTAAACCATAAAATCGCAATAAAAACAGATTCATAAATAATTAACATTAAAAAATTAAGGAGCCAGTGTGATAGCACAGCATTAGGATGTTTGCCTTGCACACGGCTGACCTAGGATGGATCTGGGTTTGATCCCTGGCATCCCATATGGTCCCCTGAGCCTGCCAGGAGTAGCCCCTGAGCACTGCAGGGTGTGACCCAACCCCCCCACAAATCTACAGGATTAATTTTGAGCATCAATGATGAAGAAAAAACAAAATGAAGAGAAAATAAACAGTTTAGAAAGCCAGTCATTTTATCTGTGTAAAGGAAAACTATTACCGAATTATCCATGATTACCAAAAAGGAGATATACCTTTGCTTCATGTTTCACCACTACTTCAACAACATCATTATGTGCTTTCTCTGAAGCCACGTGTAGAGGAGTCAAGAATCTGAAAAACAAAAACAAAAACAAAAAGCCAACCAATGAATATACTTTCCAAAATAAAAAATATCAATAAATTTTAATTAAAGTATGCTTACTCTTTAGTTTTTTCATTGATGTTTGCTCCTTTCCTAAGAAGCAGTTCACATATTTGCTTTCTTTTGGGATATGGAGATGCAGCAGCACAGTGCTAGAAAATGTAAATTGCAACATTAATAAAAAAATATTCATACTTTTATTTACGAACATTTGGGTTTCCAATCAAGAGCAATCAAGGAGTTTTTTTCATGGTTTTATTTAATTTTTGACTTATCTGTGCTCTTCAAAGACTTCTATGAGAATGTGCAATGATAAACAAATTTTGATTGGGCATGAAAATTCAAACTGCAGCTAGTGTTCCATTACATCTTTGAGCAAGTCATTACCGAGGTGATGAAAAACTTAACGTGACCCATGCTTTTCAGAATTGTTCACATTTGAGATCAGAGTTTAAAGCACTGAAGTGCCTGGCATGTACTGGGGCCCCAGGTACGATCCCTGGGACTTGTCTCTCAAATAAGCAGTGCTGAAGGTTCCCAAAACTGCTGGGGAATTCCAATAAAACAAAACTGAAAAGCAGAACTATTCACATTTAAAATTATATCTATGTTATTTTTAAAAGGTTAACACCTCAAAACTGCATGTTGTTTATTTTTGGGCTATACCCCTTGATGCTCAAAGGTTAGTTACTACTAGCAATGAGCTCAGAAATCTCTCCTGGCTTGGGGGGATCATATGGGACACTGGGGGATCGAACCTAGTCTGTCCTATGCTAGCGCTTGCAAGGCAGATGTCTTATCTCTAGCGCCACCGCTCAAGTCCCTGCATGTTATTTTTTAAAAAATGAAGTGAACAGAACACTCATCAACTCTGTATTCTGCACAAAGAAAAATAGCTGATAAGCTACTATTATTTATTTCTTTCAACTAGTTGTTCCAGTAGAACAGTTGCTTGGGAGCGATTTCTGAGAATAGAGCAAGGAGTAACCCCTGAGAGCTGCCGGGTGTGACCCCAAAATCATAAAAACAAAAACAAAATAGTTGCTTGGAGTACCTCTTTGATCAAATCAGCTGTAGAAGCAATACTTTGAGTTGGAGGTGGCAGCAATTATGGCCGTAAGTATACCAAGGAGAAAAGGAGTAAGGAGATAAGGCTTGCCAGTTATAATCTGAATAAGTATCTTATGGTCATATATTAAATCTTTCAACATCATATTCTGCTGGGCAATACTCATATACGCCAAGTGTTAACAATTGTCAGAATGTGTGTGATTAGGGGCCAGAGAGATAGCATGGTGGTAAGGCGTTTGCCTTGCATGCACAAGGATGGTGGTTCAAATCCCGGCATCCCATATGGTCCCCCGAGCCTGCCAGGAGTGATTTCTGAGTATAGAGCCAGGAGTAACCCTTGAGTATTGCTGAGTGTGATCAAAAAAAAAAAAAATGTGTGATTAAATCAATTGCTTATATGTTAAAGCTGAAGGTTAAGAATTCAAGGGAGGGGCCCGGAGAGATAGCAATAGCGGCGTTTGCCTTGCAAGCAGCCGATCCAGGACCAAAGGTGGTTGGTTCGAATCCCGGTGTCCCATATGGTCCCCCATGCCTGCCAGGAGCTATTTCTGAGCAGACAGCCAGGAGTAACCCCTGAGCACCGCCAGGTGTGGTCCAAACCCCCTCCCCCCCAAAAAAAAGAATTCAAGGGAAAAAAATGTTTGGTATAATTGAGATACTCTTTCATCTAAATACACAAACACATAAAACTGGTTCTCTCACTTCAATCAGCTAATTACAATATTTTTTCTTTTTTTTGGGGGGGAAGGGAAGCATACCCAGCATATTCACAGGTTATTCCTCGTGATGAGCTCAGAAATTATTCCTGGCAGGCTCAGGAAACCCTGAACATGCTCTGTGCATGGCAAAATGACTTAAATACTGTGGTATTGTGGTGGACCCAAATTACAAAACTTTTCTAATGTTTATTACTTTGTTTCAGATGCATTCCTTGATGATATTGCTATTGTTATCATGTTGCCAAAAATCATTGCTCACCCCCCCCAAAAAAAAACCCATTTCTAATTGGTAAACACAGTTCCTTTGGGATATATTAGTAATCATCCCAAAATATTAATCACATTGATACTGAGAATGGAAAGTTTATCTCTAAGAATTACTGATCACATCCATTTCAAATCGTATCCCTTGTCTATCCTGGTGTGTGGGGTGTCTATATAACCTTTTGGAGTCTGGAAGACAACTATACACTCAAACTTAATTCCTCATATATTTAAAAATTATTGACAAAAATGGGTTGTGTGTTAGATTTTTTTTGGTTTTTCGGGCCACACCCGTTTGATGCTCAGGGGTTACTCTTGGTTAAGCACTCAAAAATTGCCCCTGGCTTGGGGGAACCAAATGGGACGCCGGGGATCGAACCGCGGTCCTTCCTTGGCTAGCGCTTGCAAGGCAGACACCTTACCTCTAGCGCCACCTCGCTGGCCCCGTGTACTAGATTTTAAGGAAAATCAACAGAAAGTAATTAGCTTTGGGGGCCAGAGATAAAGCATGGAGGTAAGGCATTTGCCTTGCATGCAGAGGATGGTGGTTCGAATCCCAGCATCCTATATGGTCCCCTGAGAGCCTGCCAGGAGCGAATTTTGAGTGTAGAACCAGGAGTAACCTGAGCACTGGCAGGTGTGACCCAAAAACCAAAAAAAGAAAAAAAAAATTAGCCTTTCAGAACAGAACTTTTTCCCCCCAGGTCGACCAAGGCAAATGCCTTACCATTATGCAATCACTCCAGTCCCATGATTTTCTTTCTTTTTCATATTTCTAGTAAATTCCAATTTTTCAAGCATAATTATTTGTAATCCAACAAATTAAAATAGCAAAGTATATGTATCATTTATAATAATAATCGAGATACATAAATATGACAGAATATAAATGTTTTTTTGGAAAGAACTCAAATACACAGAAAGTATTACTTTACTTTGAAAAGATTTTTAAAAAACAAAGCTATCAGGGCCGGAGAGATAGCATGGAGGTAAGGCGTTTGCCTTTCATGCAGAAGGTCATTGGTTCGAATCCCAGCATCCCATATAGTCCCCCGAAGCCCACCAGGAGCGATTTCTGAGCATAGAGCCAGGAGTAACCCCTGAGCACTGCCGGGTGTGACCCAAAAAAACTAAAATACAAAAAGAACACAAAGCTATCAGGGCCAGTGAGATAGCATGGAGGTAAGGTGTTTGCCTTGCATGCAGAAGGACGGTGGTTCGAATCCCAACATCCCATATGGTCCCCTGAGTCTTCCAGGAGCGATTTCTGAGCGTAGAGCCAGGAGTAACCCCTGAGCGCTGCTGGGTGTCACCAAAACAAAACAAAACAAAACAAAACAAAAAAACAAAAAACAAAGTTATCATTGAAGGAAAAATAGTATGAGGTTATTAAGAACTACCCCTGCAAAGGCACAAAGTTATTTGTTTTGCATTTTTGGTTTATTGTAGTTAAAATTTTTTTAAAAAAATACATTACCAATGCTGTCTCATGTGTCTGAGGATGCTTGAAATTCACCATTTCCAGAGAGAGATGTTTTTTGATTCGTGTAACATCAGCTTCCCGTGCAGCCTGAAGTAATGAATGGCCTTTAAATTCATCTAGGAGAAGAAAAAACATTTGTATTTGCAATGAGAAATACCAAATCAATGGACCTTGTCTAGTAAAAGCAGCATTTTTCTTAATATTACTTCCAAAATGATCTACCAAAATAGTTGACTAAAGTCCTAAAGATATTTTCCAGAGGGCCCGGAGAGATAGCACAGCGGTGTTTGCCTTGCAAGCAGCCGATCCAGGACCTAAGGTGGTTGGTTCGAATCCCGGTGTCCCAGATGGTCCCCCGTGCCTGCCAGGAGCTATTTCTGAGCAGACAGCCAGGAGTAACCCCTGAGCACTGCTGGGTGTGACCCAAAAAAAAAAAAAAAAAAAAAAAAAAAAAAGAGAAAGAAAGAAAGAAAGAAAGAGAGAGAGAGAGAGAGAAAGAAAGAATATAGATTTGTTCCTGTCTTCGACATTCTGATTAATTTGATGTAATTAATATACTATTGTAAAGCATTGTCATGTACATTTTGTCCCTATAATGTACTATCTGATATTCTTTGCTACCTGGGTAGTTCTAGCTGTGTGTGTGTGTGTGTGTGTGTGTGTGTGTGTGTGTGTGTGCACTTGCATGCGGTTTTCAGCCACACCCAGTGACACTCGGGTTACTCCTGGCTATACACTCCTGGGTACTTGCATGCGGTTTTCAGCCACACCCAGTGACACTCGGGTTACTCCTGGCTATACACTCCTGGGTAGTTCTAGCTGTATGTGTGTGTGTGTGTGTGTGTGTGTGTGTGTGTGTGTGTGCACTTGCATGCGGTTTTCAGCCACACCCAGTGACACTCGGGTTACTCCTGGCTATACACTCCTGGGTAGTTCTAGCTGTGTGTGTGTGTGTGTGTGTGTGTGTGTGTGTGTGCACTTGCATGCGGTTTTCAGCCACACCCAGTGACACTCGGGTTACTCCTGGCTATACACTCAGGGGTTACTCCTGGCTATATGCTCAGAAATCGCTTCTGACTTGGAGGACCATATGGGATACTGGGGTATTGTGTGTGTGCTTGCGCACACGTGCGCGTGCGGTTTTTTAGCCACAACCAGTGACACTCAGGGGTTTGCTTCTGACTTGGGGGACCATATGGAATACTGGGGGATCGTGTGTGTGTGTACACGTGTGCACAGGCGCGTGCAGTTTTTTCAGCCACACCCAGTGACACTCGGGTTATTCCTGGCTATACACTCAGGGGTTACTTCTGGCTATATGCTCAGAAATCGCTTCTGACTTGGGGACTATATGGGATACTGGGGGATCGAACCACGATCTGTCCTAGGCTAGCTCAGGCAAGGCAGACGCCTTAACGCTTGTACCACTCTGGCCCCAGTTCCATGCTTTTTTTGTCCGTAAGTAGGTATAGTCAAACAAATAAAGAAAACAAACAAAACTAAAGAAAGCCATAGTCACATAATTCAAATATAGTATTATGTACATAAATGGGAAATTTTAGAAACCTTATGAGCTAAAGGAGTGTTGAAAATCTGATATAGCAAGAGGTGGTTTATAAGTGTTCAACTTAGTGTCTGTTCCTGTTACTAAGTTTCTGCTATTAAAAGCAAAAATCCCTGTTACCACCATGATGTAAGAACTGTGATTATCTTACTTTATTTCATCACTGAGAAAAGTTCTCTCATTTAAAAATTTTTTTAAATCTTCTGATCTTGAAATACATTGTAATATTCTAGATACCTCTAGACCAACATAAAGTCTTCAAATTGGTCATGAACAAAATCTATGCACTTGGGGATGAATTGGGACAAAATTGAGTGGAACTAGAATATCATTTTCTTTTCTGGAAAATATCTTTTTTTTTTTTGGCTTTTGGGCCACACCCGGCGGTGCTCAGGGGTTACTCCTGGCTGTCTGCTCAGAAATAGCTCCTGGCAGGCACGGGGGACCATATGGGACACCGGGATTCGAACCAACCACCTTTGGTCCTGGATCAGCTGCTTGCAAGGCATACACCGCTGTGCTATCTCTCCGGGCCCTCTTTCTCTTATTTATTATTATTTATTTTGGTTTTGGAGCCACAAATGGTGGTGCTCAGGGGTTACTCCTGGCTCTGCACTCAGAATTCACTCCTGGCAGGCTCAGGGATGCCAGATCGAACCTGGGTCAGCCATGTGCAAGGCAAATAAATGCCCTATCCATTGTGCTATTGCCCTGGCCCCATGGATTCTTTCTTTTTTGGGGTGTAGGAGGAAGTCACACCAGGCGGCACTCATGGGTTACTCCTGTTTCTGTGCCCAGAAATCATCCGTGGTAGGCTTGGGGGACCATATGGGATGCCGGGAATCGAACCCAGGTCAGCTTCATGCAAGGCAAATGCCCCACTGTTATGCTATCACTCCAGCCCCTGTATTCTTTCTTTTAAAAAGCATTTCAGATAAATCTTGACTTGGAAGTATGAATGCATTTTTTTCATACAATTAATTTTGGTGGTACTAAGTATTAAACCCATGCATGACAAATACATTACTGCTGAACCATAGCCTCAGTCCCTCTTTTCATTGCATCATAAAAGTAGAGTAAGCACCAAAACAAAAAATAACAGAATATCAACTTACAAATGATTAAATATGCTAGCCTGAACAGATATCCTTGACTAAGAAAAATGTCTTATGCACATTTCTTTTTTTTTTTGATCTTTGGGCCACACCCGGCGGTGCTCAGGGCTTTCTCCTGGCTGTCTGTTCAGAAATAGCTCCTGGCAGGCACGGGGGACCATATGGGACACCCAGGTTTGAACCAACCACCTTTGGTCCTGGATCGGCTGTTGCTTGCAAGGCAAACACCGCTGTGCTATCTCTCCGGGCCCCTTATGCACATTTCTAAAAGCAAATAAGAAAAGGTATGTAAGTATAATTAATATACTAATTAACAATATTATTATATACTCACATGCTAATCGTTCTTTTAATTGTGGTGTGGGAGCCAAGTCGATAGCACTTTTATTGTGACAATTTAGCAGTGTTGGATCTGCTCCATAGCTTAAAAGAAGTGAACACACTTCAACCCTGTTCTTAGAAGCTGCCTCATGAAGAGGAGTAAATTGCCACAAGTCCATTGCATTAACACAGGCACCATGCTGGAGGGGGGGAAAACACACATTTAGTTTTAATTTTAAGAGAATTTAGAATTAATAACACTTTTAAATTTAACATTATATAATTTTAAACAATTAAATCAATATATAGGACAGTTTCAGTACTCTAGAATTTCCCCTCATGCTCCTCTTACAGAAAGTTTCTGCTCTATTCTGTCTTAAAATTTACCTGTTTTAACATTTCCTGGGGGGAAAAAGAGGACTAACAGTATGTACTTTTGGGTCTAATTTCTCTCACATGCAATCTTTTTTTTTTGTTGTTTTTGGGCCACACCCGTTGACGCTCAGGGGTTACTCCTGGCTATGCACTTAGAAGTTACTCCTGGCTTGGGGGACCATATGGGACGCCGGGGGATCAGACCACCGCGGTCTTAGGCTAGCGGTGGCAAGGCAGACACCTTACCTCTAGCACCACCGTGTCGGCCCCTTCACATGCAATCTTTAAGACTTATTCATATTACATCAAGAAACTTTATTGCAAGCAGCAATCCATTATATGCACATATCAATTACTTATCCCCATCAGTCTGGTGATGTTTCCACTTGCCTCTTATGAATAAAATTTTTAAATATTCATCTATATATTTATGGACACATGCTGTCATTTCTCTTGGACATGTCCTTATCCTTAGGAATGGAATTACTAGGCAATATGGTAATATGGTAGATAAACATTTAATATATGTTTAAAATCTTACAAGTTTCTAACATGGTTGCAATAATTTTGATTTAATCAGTAGTGTTTGAATTCCAATGTTCCACAACCTTGCTAACATTTTGGTATTATTATCTGCCAGTATTTTCAACTGTAGCCATTTCTAAGTATTAGAGTTAGGTGGATCACGAAAGTTATATTGTTTTACAACCTACCAAACACAAAATCTCTTCCATAGTATTCCTGCACAAACCAAACTAGAGTCTTCAAGAACTTACAACAAAGGGAGTCTCCAGGGCTGCACACCTGGTTATGCTTGTGGTGCTAGAGAGAGAACTAGGGTTAGCAGTAATGAGTCAGTTAACACTTCATAAAAGTCCCAAAGTGAGGTTGGGGAGATTAAAGCATGTGCCTTATATGCAGCCAACCTTAGTTAGATCTGGCACTGCAAAAGGGATAGTAGTGTCAGGAGTAAACCCTCAGCACTGCTAAGTGTGGCTAACTCCTAGCTGCTTTACACACACACACACACACACACACACACACACACACACACACACACACACACACACACACACACAGAAAGGTACAAAATGATTACAGAGTCAAATACACATGAAGGGGCCAGAGCGAAAGCACAGATGTAAGGCACTTGCCTTGTACGTGGTTAACAAAGAACAGATCCCAGTTCAAAGCCCAACATCCCATATGGTCCCTGGGCCTGCCAGGAGCGAATTCTGAGTACAGAGCCAGGAGTAAACCCTGAGCGCCGCTGGGTGTGGAACCCCCCCCCCCCCAACAAAAAACGAGAATCAAGCACATTCAATATAATATGTTGATCTACTTATCGGGCTGGAGTGATAGTGCATCATTAGGGTGTTTGTCTTGCTCATGGCTGATACAGGACAAACCTCGGTTTGATCCCCAGCATCCCATACCCCCAAGCCAGGAGCAATTTCTGAGCACACAGCCAGGAGTAAACCCTTAGTGTAGCAGGTGTGGCCCAAAAACCAAACAAAAACAAAAAAACCCCATGACGATACTGGGAGACAAGAACAAAATGTCTTAGCTTCTATTGTCATTCAACAAACACTAAACTATTTAAGTCTTGGAAATCTACCTATAAAGCAACAATCACTCAGCATCTGAAAGTGAAGCTTACTAAATGGACCTATTCCAAAGTCAAATGGGCAAGTCTTGTAAATGTAAACTAGCTTCTAGTAAGATTCTCTAAAGATTCCTCCCTAATATTAGCCACAATGATAAAATGACTCATGTTGGCTACTTCAAAACTGAAAGTGTTACTCTATATAGAAAATCTTGTAGGTACCGCAAAAATATCAAAGCAGTAAAATGCTGTTCTTTTTTAAAAAAATCTTTAAGCACCATGATTACAAGCATATTTGCAGTTGAGTTTCAGTCATAAACAGATATCCCCCCTTTACCAGTGCAACATTCCCACCATCAATGCTCCTCTATATGAACCTATATTTACCAAGCATTAAGAATACAAAGGAAATAGACATACTATGTATTTCAATAATTTTATTATAAGACACAAGAAAACTAACCTTGACCAGAAGTTCAGTTACTTCATAATGACCATAAGAACAGGCATTGTGTAATGGCACCAGATCACTAGAATATGAGAAGTAGGAGGGAAAGTTGTTACTAGACTTATAAACTTAACCTGAGTTTATTTACTTAATATTAACATTCATTAATTTTGTGTTCAGGGTTTTTTTTGGGGGTGGGAAGCATATCTGGCAATACTAAGGTTACAGGTGGCTCTGCATTCAGAAATTACTCCTGGCAGTGCTCAAGGGACTATATGTGATATCTGGGATCGAACCTAGGTTGGCAGTGTGCAAGTGAAGTGCCCTATCCCCTGTATTATCTTTCTATCCTTATACTCAGACTTAAATAGCAAATGGTTTTATTATCACTGATCATTTATCTGAAAAATATAAAATTTATTAATTTCATTTGAATCTTTAGTCACAATTCAAACCACCATATCTCTTTCAAATCTTTTTCTTTTACTCACTGCCCAGTCACTGTCTTAGTTTTGGCTTGTCATATTTTACTCTGTATTATAGAAATACTCCCTATTTCTTACTTTGTAAGGTTTTTTTCTTTTCTTTTCTTTTTTTGTGTGTCGAGGGCTGACTTTCAATAGATCGCAGCGAGGGAGCTGCTCTGCTAGGTACAAAACCCTGACCCAGAAGCAGGTCGTCTATGAATGGTTTAGCACCAGGTGCCCCACAAACATGCGATGCGCGATGGGTGAGGGGGCCGCCACCTTTCCGGCCCCGACCCGGCTTCTGAGACGAGTGGCTCTCCGCACCGGACCCCAGTCCCGAGTAAGGTTTTTTCCTTAAAGGTATGTCTGATTTGATTCATCCTTGATTCTTTTTTGTTGGCCTGACTAAGTGCTGATCAAGAAACTACTTATTCAGAAGGATTTTCAATCATTTAGAGTTTTTTCTTGAGAATTCCAGTGATACTATCATTCTATCATCTCACACTTAGCACAGAATTTGTATTGCTAAATATCTTTTTTGTTTTGTTTTGTTTTTGGGTCACACCCGGCAGCGCTCAGAAGTTACTCCTGGCTCAACACTCAGAAATTGCTCCTGGCAGGCTCAGGGGACCATATGGGATGCCGGGATTCGAACCAATGACCTTCTGTATGAAAGGCAAACACGTTAACTCCATGCTATCTCTCCGGCCCGCTAAATATCTCTTAATACACCCTAAAGTCTAAGTCTTGTTAGTCTTGACTTAAGGTTTTATTATTTAATTAATTTTTTAACCAACTTTATTACATACATGATTGTATTTGGGTTTCAGTCATGTAAAGAACACCACCCATCACCAGTGCAACATTCCCATCACCAATGTCCCAAATCTCCCTCCTCCCCACCCAACCCCCGCCTATTTAATTAATTTTTTAAATTTTACTAAGTTTTTATAATTTTGTTCCCACAGAACAATCTATACATTATGAAAGCTTCATATTAATATTGTTTTGTCAAAAATTACTTTTCCTTTTGGGCCATACCTCAGGGCTTACTCCTGGCACTGTACTGAGAATCAGTACAGTTTCTGTACCGGGGACTTTATGGCATGTCAAGAATGAAGTTGAGTTGGCCATGTGTAAGGCAAGCATCCTACCCACTGTACTAATGCTTTGAACCCATATAAGAACATCAATATTTAAGAACTCCTCTCTTTTATTCAAATGCTTACCCTTTATCTTTAGCATGGACATCAGCTCCATGCTGTAATAACAGTTGTACAATCTTTACTCTGTTGTATCCTGCTGCCAAATGCAATGGAGTTGACTGAAATATTAATCAGATGAATTAATCATATTCAAATAATGGCTTAAAAGAGGTTAAAATCTAAAGCAAATTTTCAAATTTAAAACCAGATAACACAGGAAACTATTACCTCATTGTTTAAATTAGCATTTCAAAGATGGCAGGGGTGGGGGAAGGCAGGAGGAGGGTGGCATGTACGACACCTATGAGGCCAAATATATTTGTGTGTGTATGTATGTGTGTGTAAGGATCAAGTTAAGATGGTAATGGGGGTGAAAGCATGACACTAGGGGCCATAGGAAGGAAACAAAATTAGAATGGGACCGGTGTGTGCGTGTGCGTGTGCGTGTGCGTGTGTGTGTGTGTGTATAAGGTGCTAATGGGATAATAGCATGACACCAGGGGTCTAAACTAAAGGGCCACAGAAAGGAAACAAAATTAGAATGGGACCAAGGGCTGGTAAAAGGTTGAGAAACAGAATCTAGTAGTAGACAGTTATCAATGTGGTTTTATAACATATATATCACAAAGGTATAATATAAAAGTTTTAATTCATTACTGTAAACAAGAAGCCAGTTACATGTTTATTATCAATAAACTTTTACTAATTAATTCAAATTACTACATATATATTTTAGTTTGTAATAATATCAACACATTTTCATAGTATTGGGAGACAAAAACAAGCTTAATTGCAAATGAAGTTACCTTTCTGCCATCACTTGCATGGCAGTTGACATTTAATGGTGTAAGCAGAGCCATCATTTTTTCTTCATTGCCACTCCTAGCACACATAAAAAGCAATAACATGTTATATTCTTAATTACAGCTCATGTAAATCACTATTCTTTAAAAAAAAAATCACTATTAAAAGATTTATTCTTAGACTGGAAAAATAGCTCAAGTGATAAAATACCTCATGCAGAGTCCTTCAGGGTAGTTCCAGAACTACCCTGAGTACTTAATCATTAGGCCTTCACTAAAGGGCCAAGGATCACTGGGAGTGTTCTGCCTGGTCCCCTCTATCTCCCCAGCACTTCTGGAAATGGCTCTAAAGCTTACATACTTGCAATACTAGTACATACCTTGCACTTTCTAAGAGTTCATCTTTCTTATATTCACCTGTAATTAGAAATGAGAAGAAATTATTAACACACGTATAACACATTAATTACAAGCAATATATTAATTAATTATATACAATTATATTAATGACATATTATTTAAAAATAATTTATGACAGGTCAAGAGAGCTATTATAGTGCCTAGGAGGTTGCTTGCCTATGTGACCAACCTGAATTTGATCCCTGCTATGAATGAGCCCTGAGCATTGCTGAATATAAACTTCCAAAAACTAAAAAGGTTTTTAAAGTTACATGACAGTTTGTTTTTAAATTAATTTATTTAAAGAAAATACATTATAGGGGCCGGTCAGGTGGCACTAGAGGTAAGGTGTCTGCCTTGCAAGCACTAGCCAAGGAAGGACCGCAGTTTGATACCCCGGTGTCCCATATGGTCCCCCCAAGTCAGGGGCAATTTCTGAGCGCTTAGCCAGGAAAAACCCCTGAGCATCAAACAGGTTTGGCCGAAAAACAAAACAAACAAACAAAAAAAGAAAATACATTACATAGTTGATATAACTGATAATAATACATTTTTAGGGAGACCAAAAACAACATGTTTTTACACGACAGTTTTATACACAAAACTTGAAATACCATTGTTATAAAAATAATAAAACAATGACTATGACTTTAGCAAGTATAATCCCATGATTATATGAAACAACATGCAATATACATAAAGAAAACAAATTTCTTTTGTTTCGTTTTTTGGGTCACATCCAGCAGTGCTCAGGGGTTACTCCTAGCTCTACGCTCAGAAACCACTCCTGGGTGGCTCAGGCCATATAGGATGCCGGTATTTGAATCACCATCCTTCTGCATGCAAGGCAAATGCCCTACCTCCATGCTATCTCTCCGGCCCCAAGAAAAAAAAATTTTAACAAAGATCATCTTGAGCAGGAAGGTTATGATTAAATTTTTCCTTACTCATTTATGGTACTGGGGATCAAACATTAGTCAAAAGCATACAAGGCGGGCCCAGAGAGATAGCACAGCGGTGTTTGCCTCGCAAGCAGCCAATCCAAAACCAAAGGTGGTTGGTTCGAATCCCAGTGTCCCATATGGTCCCCCGTGCCTGCCAGGAGCTATTTCTGAGCAGACAGCCAGGAGTAACCCCTGAGCACAGCCGGGTGTGGCCCAAAAACCAAAACCAAAACCAAAACCAAAAAAAAAAAAGCATACAAGGCAAGTGTAACCCGTGTACTATCTATCTCTCCAGTCCTGTACCCATATTCTTTTTTTTTTTTTTTTTTTTGGTTTTTCGGGCCACACCCATTTGATGCTCAGGATTACTCCTGGCTAAGCACTCAGAAATTGCCCCTGGTTTTGGGGGACCATATGGGACGCCGGGGGGATTGAATCGCAGTCCTTCCTTGGTTAGTGCTTGCAAGGCGGACACCTTACCTCTAGCGCCACCTTGCTGGCCCCAGTACCCATATTCTTAAACTAAATGCTAACTGTTCAGAGTATCATTTTAGATATGCAGAAAAGGTATAGCCAAACTGAAAATAATAGCTGATTTTTAGGTAGACACAACTGTCTACCTAAGAAGCTTGCCTTTTTTTTGGTTTTCTTCCTGAATTATTCAAAGAGAGATACTTACCAGTCAGCACTGCTTTGGCAGATGAGTCTGCTAAATCTAATGCTGTCTTTCCATCTGTATTTCGGATGGTTGGTTCAGCTCCATGCTGTAAGAGCACTGCAAAATAACACTACCTTTCAAAATGGCAATAACAAAAATTTTATTCAATCATTTTCTTAAAAATTCAGGTCCAGAAGCCTTATTGTTATTTCAAGGCCTTTTGTATTCAGGGAGAAGAGTATAGTGTGTTTTTAATGTAAGAGCCCACATTCTTAATTTTTTAATTTAATTTTTGGTGTCTGGGTCACACCTGGTGGTGACTGGGTTACTTCTGGCTCCGCGTTCAGGGACCATAGGGGATGCTGGTGATTGAGCCTGGGATGTCCCGAGTTGGCCACGTGAAAGGCAAATACCCTACTGCTATGTTATTGCTCCAGCTCCCGAAAAGCCAATTTCAAAATCTAAGTATTAGTCATACTAAAGTCTCTTAAGCTCAATGTCAGCTTTTATTTTTTCTTTAAATAGCTCTAGTTGGGCTTTGTTTATTTACTTTTTTTTGGGGGGGGGTCACACCTGACAGTGATCAGGGATTACTACTGGTTCTGCACTCAGAAATTACTCCTGGCAGGCTCAGGGGATCATATAGTATGATGGGATAGAACCTGGGTCTGTCCCAGGTCGGGCACATGCAAGGCAAACACCTCACTGCTGTGCTATCACTCCTGCCCCTCAGCCTTTCTTTTTTAAAACTTTATTGATTGATTGATTGATTGGTTTTGGAGCCACACCTGGAGGTGCTCAGGGGCCACTCCTGACTCTGCACTCAGAGATTGCCCTGGGCAGGCTGGAAACCATATGGGATGCCAGGAATTGAACTGGGTCCCTCCTGGGTTGACTGCATGCAAGGCAAACATCCTACCGCTGTGCTATCTCTCCAGACCCATCCCTCAGCTTTCTTTTGCCATTTAGAAAAATGACTAAGGAACAAAAGAGCATATACAGAAATAAATGGTAAGTTTATTTGGAAATTCATTTGCCCATATCCAATAAACACTACCTATGTCATAAAGATAAAACAAAATTTCTAAATTTATGGATAGTCCAGGAATAGAGACTGGACTACCCATTTTTTATTTTTAAAGAATCAAAAAAATCACTCTCTCCCCACCCCCACATACCCAGCAGAGTTCAGGAGTTACTTTGGCATGGTGCTCAAGAGCTGGTCTCAGTTGTGCTTGGGGTACCTAAAAGTGCTGGGAATTGAACCTGGGGCTTCCAAGTGCACAGTGTGCACTCAAAACCTTTGAGCCATCTCTCTAGCCCCACACAGGTTAACTCTGTAGATTAAAAAAAAACACCTCAAATCAAAGTTCCTATATTAAATTATTAAATACAAATGTTATAAAAAAAGACTTGGCAATACTTTGTATTATAACTCATTATATAAAGATATTTCAGTGTATTCTATAAATAAAAAGCTGTAGGAAGACAGACAAAAACAGAAAGGAAGCCCAGCTTCTGTTCTGACATGATTAGTGTTCCTTCTACTCTACCTGTTGCAGTGTTGTCCACTAGAAATAAAATAGGATCAAATAACAAGTTCCATAAACTATATACAGCTCTTTATAACTTAATTAAAAATACCCTACATTAAGTAAGCTAATTATTGTAGCTTACTAAGGGGCTTTCTAAAACCCTGTTTGAGACCCAGGTACCATAAAGATATTAAGGATAAAAGGCAGTTTAAAAAGCTTTTAAGAAACGGAGGTCATTTCTTAATAATGAAGGATTGTACATCAGGAAGAAATCATACTCCTAAACATGTAAGAACCCAATGAGAGGCCAGAAATATACTTAAAACTACTAATTGACTGGAAGAAAAACATCAACAGAACACAATAGTAGTAGGAGACTTCAATACTGTTGTCACCTTTTGATAGACCAAGCAGACTAAAATTCAACAAGCATATACTGGCTTTGAAGGAAAAAATGAGAGGGGTTTAGTAGATACAAAGCTTTTCACCCCCCAAAAGCTAAATACACATTCTTCTCCAATGCACATTCTCCAAGAGAGAGCATATGCTCGGCCATAAAACATAACTCCATAAAATCAAAAGGATAAAAATTGTATCAACTGTCTTAGACCATGATGAATGGAATTACAAGCAGGAAAAGAGAAATTTATCATCTGGAAATTAAAAAGCTCACCACTAAATAATCAGAGGGTCAGAGAGGAAATAAAAAGATTCCTAGAAACAAATGAGAATGAAGACACAAATTATTAGAATGTATGGGATACAGCAAATGCAATACTAAGAAGAAAATTTATAGCTTTACAAGCATTCATTACAAAGGAAGTAAAAGCCTACATAGATCACTTAATGGGATCGCTTAAGAAATTGGATATGACCAATAAAATGATCCAAAAATGGGTAAGAGAAAGGAAATAATAAAACTTAGAGCAGAAATTAATGAACTGGACAACCAAAACACAATATAAAAGATCAACCAAAGTAAGGGTTGGTTCTTTGAAGAAAATAAACAAATCGATAAACCATTAGCAACACTCATAGAGAAACTTCATAAATTAAATAGGAAATTAAAGGGATATCATTACAGATATTACAAAAGTCAAAGATTAATCAGATTACTTTGAGAACCTTTATGCCACAAAATGACGGAACCTGAAAAAGATAAATTCTTGGATGCCTATAATCTCCCAAGATTGAACCAAGATGGTATGATAATCAAAAGGCTCACCAAAAATAAAAGCCCAGGTCCAAATGGTTTTACTAGTGAATTTTTTCAAACATTTAAAGAGGACCTACTGCCCATCCATTTAAGGCTCTTCTAGAAATAGAAGAAACAGAAACATTCCCAAATAGTTTCTATGAAGTTAACATCACCTTGATACCAAAAGTAGAAGACATCACAATAAAAGAATTATAGCTCAATATCCTTGAAGAACACTAAAGCAAAGATCCCCAACAAAATACTAGCAAACTGAATTCAAACAGCTCATCTAAGAAGGTCATATACCACGACCAATTAGGATTGATTTCAAAGATGCAAGGATGGTTTAACATTTGCAAATCAATCAACATAATACCACAACAAAAGAAAATGTGCAAATCATATGATCATAGCAACAGATGCAGAAAAAAACATTTGACAAAATCCTGCACCTGTTCATGATAAAAAAAATCAACATGATGGGAATTGAAGGAACCTTCCTCAATACAGTCACAGCCTTTTACCATAAGCCTGTGGCAAACACTATACTCAATGGGGAACAACTTAAAGCCTTGCCCTCTAAGATGTGGCACAAGACAAGATTGCCCCCTCTACTACTTCTATTCAATATAGGATTGGCAGTATTTGCCATAGCAATTACAAAAGACAAAGATATCAAGGGCCTTTAGATAGGAAAGGAAGAAGTGAAGCTCTGGCTGTTTGTAGATGACATGATACTATATTTAGAAAATCCTAAAGATTCTACCAAAAAGTTTCCAAAGACAACAGATTTGTATAGTAAAGTGGCAAGCTTTCAATACACAAAATTCCATAACTTTTCTACATACAAATAATGAAAGAGAAGAAAGAGGTATTAAAAAAAATCTGGGCACTGAAGGGAGATCACAGGGGGTAGGGTGTTTTCCTTGTACATGGTCAACCCAAGTTCAACCCTAGTATCCCATAGGGTGCACAATTCTATTAGGAGTAATTTCTGAGTGAAGAGCCAGGCATAAACCCAAGAGCTGCTGGTTTGGCCCCAAAACAAAAACCAAACCAAACAAAACAAAATGAGTATTAAAAACAATCTCATTCACAATTGTGCCTCAGAAAATGAAGTATCTTGGAGTCAACTTAACTAAAGAGGTAAAAGGCCTAACTACAAAATATCATTTCAGAAATAAAAGAGTACACAACGAAATTACCTGTTATAGATTGAGCGTAGAGCCAGGAGGAAGCCCAGAATGCTGCTGGGTGTGACCCAAAAACCAAAAAAAAAAAAAAAAAAAAAAAAAAAAAAAAAAAAAAGAAAAAATGCTCTGGAGGTAAGGCGTTTGCCTTTCATGCAGAAGGTTGGTGGTTCGAATCCCGGCATCCCATATGGTCCCCTGAGCCTGCCAGGAGCAATTTCTGAGCATAGAGCCAGGAGTAACCCCTGAGCGCTGCTGGGAGTGACCCAAAAAAATAAAAAAAGCTCCACATTATTAATCAAATGCAAATAAAAACAACAGTGAGATATCATATCATACTGCAGAGACTGGCACACATCACAAAAAATAACCAGTGCTGGTGCAGATGTGGGGAAAAGGGTAATGCTGATGGGTCCAGCCATTGTAGAAAACAATATGGATATTCTGCAAAAAACTAAGAATTAAAAAAAAAAACTAATAAAAAACTAAAAAAAAAAAAAAAAAAAACACAAAAAAACAAAAAAACAAAACCCACACTAGAAATTGATGTTCCACAACCCAGTAATTCCTCCTAGGAATACCCTAGGAGCCCCAAAACACAATGTGGAGAAGTCCTCTGCATTTTTATGTTCAGTAGCACTATGCACAACAGCCAGAAACTAGAACTAAACCAAGTGCCCAAGAACAGATGAGTGGCTAAAAAAACACAATGGAATACCAAGCAGCTATTTCGAAAAGTGAAGTCAAGAATTTGCTATACATGGATGAATATGGAAAGTATTATGTACAGTGAAATGAGTCAGAGGGAGAGGGACAGATAAAGAATGATCTAACTCATTTGTAGGATATAAGAAAAAAAGATTAATATGATAATAATATCAAAGATGATGAATAAGGGCCCTATAAAACCAGTCCATAGTAGGAAGCTTGTCACAAATAGTAGAAAACTGCAGTTATGGCATAAAATGGACCATTATAACAATGGTATTTGTTTTGTTTTTTTGTTTTTGGGTCACATCCAGTGGCTCTCAGAAGTTACTCCTGGCTTTGTACTCAGAGATTGCTCCTGGTGGCCGGAGCAATAGCACAGTGGTAGGGTGTTTGCCTTGCACGGAGCCGATCCAGGATGAACTTGAGTTCGATACCCGACGTCCAATATGGTCCACTGAACCATATTGGGGGGGGGGGGGGAAGCATATAGTCTAATTCAATCATGAATAGCTTTGTATTTGTAAATAAAAAAGCCAACCTGTCTTATGAACAATTTTGTATCCAGTGTTTAAATATGAAAATGAATTAAAAAAAAATAGGGGCCAGAGCAATAGCACGGCAGATAGGATGCTTGCCTTACACACAGCTAATCCAGGTTCGATCCCTGGCATACATATGGTCCTCCGAACATGTCAGGAGTAATCCCTGAACACCACTGGGCATAGCCCAGAAAACAAATAAATAAAAATAAAAAAGAACAAAAATTTAACAAAAGTGTGAAGAAATTTGCAGAGGTTATCAGATATCTCTAATAAAGACATCATTGTATCTTCATAAACTATCCATATTATTTTGTTTGGGGGATATACCCAGTGATATTCTGAGGCCATTCCTGGCTCAGTGATGAGGGTGGGGAGGAGTTATACCCAGTGGACAGAACCTGCATCTCCTACATTCAAAATGTTTGCTCAGTCCACTGAACGATCTATTCAGTCCTATGTGTTGCCCAATTTAAAGTAAGCTTGTTACTTTGATATAAATAATGATCTGAAGTCTTGGAAGGGAGAAAAGTTTAAATGCAAGCACATAGCTTGTGAATTTTTCATAGTGCACAGAACTGAATTTCTGTTTTAAGGATTCAGGTTCAGAAAAAGTTGATACTAGGTTATTGAGAAGCTTAAAAAAAAACCCAATTATTCTTATAGAACCTGTCAGTCTGTCCCTTTAATTTTATCTTGCTTGAAGTATTTAACTATTCATGTGTTCTCTATGACTGAATAATTTTTCCTTCAAATAACTTTTGTTTTGCTTTGTTTGGAGGCCACAACTAGCTGTGCTCAGGGTTTACTCCTGGCTTCATGTACAATGATCACTCCTGGGTGCCATATAGGACACCTATTTAAAACTTAAATATTTTACTTTATTTTTTTTGCCACACTCAGGAGTGGCTCAGAGCTTACTTAGTGAGTTTGGAAAGGTCAATACGGGATTGCAAGGATGGACTTTGGGTTGATTATATACAAGATAAATGTCCTATTTCTCTAGCCTCTCAAGTGCTTATTTTTAAATTATTAAATTTAGACTGACAGAATCTAATATTAACAAAGGACTCAGAGTTAGAACCAGAATAGCTATATTTTCAAATTGATGAAAGCAAACAGTCTTACCAATGCAAACATCAATCTTTCCTTTAATGGCAGCTTCATGAAGAGGTGTATAGTTCCAATTATCCCGAGCATTTGGGTCTGCACCATGTCGCAACAGGAGATGGACTACTTCAGCATGACCAAAAGAACATGCATTATGAAGAGGAATTAACCCTCCATCATCACGTGCTTGGACATTTGCACCATTCTGAAGCAAATATTCGACGACATCTTTCCTTCCAAAACCTAGAAGAAAATTAATTATACACATTAAAGTGTGCCAAATAAAATATATAAACATATAATTATTTAATTAGGATTACTTAAATATGAGCCATGTGAAAATGTTTTAGATGGCAAGAAACAGGTTCAAGATTTCAATAATTCATGTATGAAGATAGTAGAAACATAACATTAATCTTTTTTAAATAATATTTTTATTTAAACACCGTGATTACAAACATGATTGTAGTTGGGTTTCAGTAATAAAAAGAACACCCACCTTCACTAGTGCAACCTTCCCATCACCAATGCCCCATCTCCTCCCTCCTCCAACCGCCGCCTGTATTTGAAACAGGTTTTCTACATTCCTCACTCCCTGACATTGTTATGATAGTTCTCAGTGTAGTAGTTAGTTCTCTAACTGCACTCACCACTCTTTGTGGTGAGCTTCATATCTTGAGCCAGTCCTTCAGGCCCTCACCTATATTCATTGCAGTGCTATTTACAATAACCAGACTCTGGAAACAAAAGACAATAACATAATCTCTGGAAATTATGTTATTGTCTTTTGTTTCCAGAGTCTGGTTATTGTAAATAGCACTGCAATGAATATAGGTGTGAGGAATTTTTGTATTGCATTTTTGAGTTTCTAGGGTATATCCGTAGGAGTTGTATAGCTGGATCAAAGAGCTCAATTTGCAGTTTTTTGAGGAATCTCCATATTGTTTTCCATAAGGGCACGTGACATTAATCTTAATGAGAAAGCCTATATGCTAACATCAGAAAAAATAATGAAGACGAGTGACAGAAAGCCTATAGTTAAAATACTTTCCATTCTGTAACAACATGTTAAATTGCATATACAGAATTTTGAAGTTTCAGACATGGTGAAATATACAAAGTATATAACTTAAATATGTAAATCTCTATCTTAAGAAATAATGCTCTAAAGTATTTCTTGTTAGAGAACCTTTTCTCAACTCTGATCTCAAAAAAATATTTCTCCTAGATAAATACAGGGATGTGGCTCAAATGGAAAAACAGATTAGCATGTGCAGACCCTGGATGTGATACCTGGTGTTGTAACAACCACAACAAAATATTTCTGCTAAAGTGGGAAACAAGACAGAAATAAAAGAGGATCTGCTTATATTTATCCGTGTTGTGGAAATAGAAAATAGTCAAGTGTCTTCAAAATGTCAGGTTTTATTTTTAAAGAAGCTTCTACTCTGCCACTCTACAACACAATTTCTATGTAGGAATCATCCTTTAGAATGGGGGTCTCAAACTCAATTTACCTGGGGGCTGCAGGAGGCAAAGTCGGGGTGAGGCAGGGCCGCATAAGGGATTTCACAGAAAAAAAAAGTCCTCAAACGTCATTATTAACAGTTTTAATTATTTCTTCTGAACATGAATAGAACATTGAGTGAAGATCATGAACAGTTCTTCTGAACATGGCATCTTTTGCCTATTCCTTGCTGCCAGAGAGACTTAACAGCGCTTCTTCTCACAAATCTGAACCACATTTGGCTTTAGAGAGGAAGCAGTTGAGACCCTCAGTATGGCTTGAAGATGATCATCATTAAGTCTAGAGCTGTACTTTGACTTATTGAAGTTCAATGTGGAGAATAACTTTTCACACAAATATGTGCTCCCAAAAAGGCACATGGCGCGCTTGAACATTCGGGAAAGCTCAGGGAAGCTGGGGAGCAATTCTCTCAGAAATTGCCCATGCATGTCTGTTTTTCCACTAATCTCCCTGAACTTGGCTTTGAGATCAGAGTTGCATTGCAGGTCAATGAGCTCCATTTGAAGCACAGGAGGGGCATCTTGCACATCAAAGGAAAAGGGGTCCACAAAAATTTGGAAAGGTGCTCCGTATTTTTTGAAGTCTGCAAATCTGTGATCAAATTCCTTCTCTAGCTTAAAAATAGCATCAACATATTTCTCACCACTGAATGGTATGCCTGCATCCAAAAGTTCCTTGCATGCTGGGAAATGGCAAAGGTTTGTCTGCGAGAGCTGGGATTTCCATAACACAAGTTTTGTGGAAAATGCTCCCACGTTGTCATAGGCAGCACTGATAAGCTGCCCCGGGCCTTGTAATATCTTGTTTAGTACATTCAGCTTATGTGTGATGTCAACAAGAAAAGCTAAGTCCATGAGCCATTTGTGATCACTCAACTCAGAAACAGCATTCCCATTCTCCATGAAGGTTTTCACTTCTCTCAACTCAAAAAATCTTTTCAGGACATTTCCCCTGCTGAGCCAAGCCATCGTACCTCGGTGAAATAGAGCACATCTCCATACTCTGACTCCATTTCCTCTAAAAAAGCATGGAACCTCTTGTGCTTTAAGCCCCTGGATCTGATTTGGTTGACACATTTCACAACAACAGACATCACATTGTCACACGGCAGGCATTTACTGCAAAGGGCCTGCTGATGGATAATGCAATGAAGAGCAATGGCCTTCTCTACACCCTCCTCTTCAAGTTTTTTTTTGAACAAGTGCCACCAGTCCATTTTTCCTCCCTGTCATCGATGGAGCTCCATCGGTTATTATTCCAACAAACCTCTTCCATGGCATCACACAGATGCTGAAATATCTCATTAGCGGTGGTCTGGCCATGCATTGGAATTATTGTGAGCAGCTCCTCTGTCAATTCAAAATTGCAATCAACACCATGGACATAAATTGTGAGCTATGCAGTGTCTGTTATATCTGTGTCCTCGTGAAGAACTGAATATGCATCAAAACATTTGGCTTTCTCACACAGTTGATGATAAATGTCACTTGACATGTCAGAAATGCACTCTGCCACAGTGTTGGCAAAAAGGCTGATTTTGCTAAACTGACCTTTCTTTTCCGGACAGATAATACTTGCAGCCTGTAACGTGCATTTTTTTTTTTTAACAAACTCTCCTTCTGTGAATGGTTTCCCTGCCTTAGCAATCATCTCACTAACCATGTAATTAGCTTCAACTGATGCAACATTCTCTTTGGTTGCTTTCTTGAAGAAATCTTGTTGCCTCATTAGACATGCTTTAAGACTGGCAACCCGCTTGGCTCTCATTTCCTTGATATTTTGCACATTCCTCAGCATGTTTAGTTGAATAATGGCGTTTCAAGTTGTATTCCTTGTGCAGTACAACTTTCTCTGAGCAAATAAGACATGTGGGGATGCCCTTGTGCTCAACAAAGAAATACTGTGTCTCCCACTTTTCCTGAAATTGTCTGTGCTCGTCATCAATCTTTCTCTTCACTGCAGGCTTTGATGAAGTCATGATGAAGGTATGACAAAATCTAATTCTGTAATAAACTTCTCTCCCTTAGGCTTCCGATAATGCAAGGGACAGCGGGCAGGAGCTGCGGAAATGACGTCTGAGCTAGGTGCAAAGTATTCGCGAATATTCGCAATAAAAAATCGCATTAGGGGCCGGAGAGATAGCATGGAGGTAAGGCATTTACCTTTCATGCAGGAGGTCATCGTTTGAATCCCGGCGTCCCCCGTGCCTGCCAGGAGTAATTTCTGAGCGTGGAGCCAGGAATAACCCCTGAGCACTGCCAGTTGTGACCCAAAAAACACACACACAAAAAAATTTTAAAAAAGGGGCTGGGCGGTGGCGTTAGAGGTAAGGTACCTGCCTTACCTGCGCTAGCCTTGGACGGATTGCGGTTCGATCCCCTGGCATCCCATATGGTCCCCCAAGCCAGGAGTGACTTCTGAGCGCATAGCCAGGAGTAACCCCTGAGCGTCACCGGGTGTGGCCCCCCCCCAAAAAAAAAATCGCATTAGTAAGAAAAAAAATCGCAAAAAATCGCATTAAGCATTTGCATACCCCGAATAGAACTGCAATTTTTATTGCGATTATTCGGTAAGCGAATAATCACGAATACTGCGATATTTGAAGGCAGGCCGCGGGCCACAAAATGTTGTACTGAGGGCCGCAAACGGCTCGCGGACAGCAAGTTTGAGACCCCTACGCTAGAGGTAAGGTGTCTGCCTTACAAGCGCTAGCCAAGGAAGGACCTCAGTTCGATCCCCTGGGGTCCCATATGGTCCCCCCAAGCCAGGGGCAATTTCTGAGCGCTTAGCCAGGAGTAACCCCTGAGCATCAAATGGGTGTGGTCCGAAAAACCAAAAAAGAAAAAAAGAAAAACAAAAGAAAAACAAGTTTTCCAAATTATTTGTAACAAGAACCAATAAACTATCTCCAGGTTCAGCAAGCACTGAGAAAAAGGTGCAGCTCCAGTTTAAAGAATACATGGAGGTGTGATTAATTAAGGAAAAGGCTCTTTTGGGGTGGAGGTGAGGGTCTTCATACAATGCCAATGGGTCCCAGAAGCCACTCCTGGTGATAACAGACAACTGGTGTTGTATTAATTAATAATCAATGAAAATCCTCGTGGTGTTGGATGGTGAGGCTTTTCTCAGTCCAGTGTCGTGCCTTCAGCCGGTGGGTCTGTTAGTATCAGGGTGACGGTGAAGAAATGATCCACAGCAGTCAGATAAAGTTTCAGGAGATATCCAGCTTTATTACAAGGACCTAACCGCTTTGTGCATATTTTTCACAAGACCTCCAACTTGAGTTGCCTCTCTGCATCCATCCTGTGTCTCTGATCTCCTTCATTACTGCTTCTACACTACCCTCAGGCCACTCTTAATTACCAACCACAGACCCCTCCCAACTGTGGGAGGGTCTCACCATCCAGGTTTGGTATGTGGCATAAAAGAGGGTAA
Organism: Suncus etruscus; assembly: GCF_024139225.1. Taxonomy (NCBI): domain Eukaryota; kingdom Metazoa; phylum Chordata; class Mammalia; order Eulipotyphla; family Soricidae; genus Suncus; species Suncus etruscus. The sequence continues at coordinate 36,098,892 of NC_064864.1, read as the reverse complement.
CATCCCCCCTCCGTGTTTTAAATAACAGAAGAAAAAAGGTTAGCTTTTTCTTTTTTTTTTTTTTTTTGGTTTTTGGGCCACACCCGTTTGATGCTCAGGGGTTACTCCTGGCTATGTGCTCAGAAATCGCCCCTGGCTTGGGGGGACCATATGGGACGCCGGGGGATCGAACCGTGGTCCTTCCTTGGCTAGCGCTTGCAAGGCAGACACCTTACCTCCAGCGCCACCTACCCGGCCCCAAAACTTAATTTTATTTTATTTATTTATTTGGGTTATTGTGGGGGGTTCCTCCTGGCTCTATGCTCTTAAATCGCTCCTGGCAGACTCGGGGAACCCTATGGGAAAGGTTAGCTTTTTCTTTCCTGACTTCCACCTTAAGGTGGGAACCTTAGTATTACCCAAAGCAACAAAGTTTAAAGTGTATAATTAAAATATCAGCCTTTTCCATAAACAGAACTTTTCTGCAAAATACACTTGTAGTTTAAAATTCTTTTTTTTTGGGGGGGTCACACCCGGCAGTGCTCAGGGGTTACTCCTGGCTGTCTGCTCAGAAATAGCTCCTGGCAGGCACGGGGGACCATATGGGACACCGGGATTCGAACCAACCACCTTTGGTCCTGGATCGGCTGCTTGCAAGGCAAACACCGCTGTGCTACCTCTCCGGACCCAGTTTAAAATTCTTAATGCTATTTAACCAAGCACTTTTATACTGGAACATCCTAGTTCCTTTCCATAATCTTTCCTAAACAAAATTACAAGAACATTACTGCAGAAAGGAGTTTGAAAACAGGCTGGTAAATAAAGGTATACCATAAAACATTATAGCACATTTAAACCAGCAAGACAATGAGTGATGCAACTAGGATTAAGAGATAACCTGAGGGGCCGGGCGGTGGCGCTGGAGGTAAGGTGCCTGCCTTGCCTGCGCTAGCCTAGGACGGACCGCGGTTCGATCCCCCGGCGTCCCATATGGTCCCCCAAGAAGCCAGGAGCAACTTCTGAGCGCATAGCCAGGAGTAACCCCTGAGCGTCACAGGGTGTGGCCCAAAAAAAAAAAAAAAAAAGAGATAACCTGAAATAAAGTTAAGAGGCAGGAGGTTTTAAAAATCAGTTTTCCCTTTGGGCTGCTAGAAGTTCTCCATCCACCTTTTCTTCATCACCAAGCTATTCAGAAGCTAGTAAACTGTGGGTGTCTTTACAGGGTGCAAGGGCTGGCCACGTGGCTGTGGCTTTGGCTCCGAAAAAACTCAGGCTCTATGGACAGTCCTGGGCTGGAGTCGTGGGCACCACTAAGCAGATCTTAAGGAACAAGTGCAGCCACATGGATCCCACTTGCCTGCTTGCAGGAAGGGAGCTTTCTCGCTGCATCTCACTGAGGAAGTGGTTGGTCATCTCTCGCTACTGCTGTTGTCTGGAAGCTTAGTGGCCCTGAGGTTTATTGAACCAGAATTTGGGTTAGGTGCTACCATTCATCTTCCTGAAGTCAGTATGCCATCAATAAAGTCCTCCCCCCCTTTTTGTCTTTTTTCCAATCAGTGGCCTCTATAAGTTTCTGCAAAATGGGAGGCTATGGTACTCAGAAAAAGGCATCTTGAGGCTGGAGAGAGAGCATGGAGGTAAGACATCTGTTTGCCTTTCATGCAGAAGGTCATTGGTTCGAATCCCGGCATCCCATATGGTCCCCCAAGCCTGCCAGGAGCGATTCTGAGCATGAAGCCAGGAGTAACCCCTGAGCACAGCCGGGTGTGACCCAAAAACCAAAAACCAAAAAAAAAAAAAAAGGCACTTTTTTTAGGAGCAAAGTTGGGTGCCTGGGCCTTTGGGGAGCTGCTCCAAGCTTTCAGGTACCCCCGCTTCACTGTCCATTCTGCCCCCTGAAGGGATCTCCGCATGTTTAGATCAGGCGCCATGTAGTTCAATATTCTGGGCTTTCCATTCTCACTCCAGCTGAATATAGCCACAAGGCCATAAAATTCACCTTCATCACTGAGGTCTTCTTAGATACAGAGTTCAAGTCCCTGTTCAGGCATCAATTGTTGTATTAATTATTAATGAGAGTCCTAGTGGTGTTGGATGGTGGATGGTGAGACCTTTCTCGGGCCAGACTGGTGCGTGCAGCCCCTGCAGCCCATGAGTCTGTTGGTATCAGGGTGACGGTGAAGAAATGATCCACAGCAGTCAGATAAAGTTTCAGGAGACATCCAACTTTATTACAAGACCCTAACCACCATGTGCATATTTTTCACATGGCCTCTAAGCTAAGCTGCCTCTCTGCATCTATCCATGCCATGTCTCTGATCTCCTTCCTTGTTGCATCTGCCTTCCCACCTTCCCTCAGGCCACTCTTTTTTTTTTTTTTTTTTGGTTTTTGGGCCATACCTGGTGACGCTCAGGGGTTACTCCTGGCTAAGGGGACCATATGGGATGCTGGGGGATTGAATTGTGGTCCATCCTAGGCTAGCGTGCACAAGGCACATGCCTTATGGCTTGCACAACCACTCTGGCCCCACCAGGACAATCTTAATTGCCAACTACAGAACCCTCCCAGCTGTGGGAGGGTCTCTCACTATCCAGGTAAGATTAGTATATGGCTTTGGCAGGGGTAGGAGGGGCAATAAACTGGGACCAGTGGTTCTAGGAGACTCTAGTGGCATGTAATGTTGGCAATAGAACTCAAGTCCTTGAACATAAAAGACATGTACCATGAACCTGAGCTAACTTACCACAGTGTAATATTCTGAATTCTTATCTTAAATACACTGCTCTTTACTTGATTAGGGTTTTCTGCAGATTAAAGATTTAACCATATCCCATAATAAAGTTAATACTGGGAACAATCATTCTAATCCCAGGTACTGGTGGGTACAACTCCCATAATTACATTAGTTTACAGTCAAGAGTGAAACGCTATTGAAAAGCATTAGAGGTCTTCATTAATACCACTTAGGGAAAGAATATATGAATGGTAATCAGGGCTGCGGAGCCTGTAGATAAATGCTCTGACTCCAACTCCTCAGATTTTTTTGAACTTCCAACTCAAGGTACCCAAAATGTCCTCTGACTCCGAACCCTTGACTCCGACTCCACAGCCCGGATGGTAATCATAAAAGCTAGCAAAAGTTCAATTGGAGAAATCATTTCTCTATATGAGACTCTGATCTGATGGTCAATGATCTATGACACAAAGGAATCCCCTCTATGGTTAACTCTGAAAGATATCAAACTACAATTTGAATGCATTCAGTCAATTCCACTGCTGAACAGTTAAAAAGCAGTCTGACTCCTTGTAACATTCCACCTAGTTGCATTAGCAAAATAAATAACAGTTGAATATCCATGTCTATTGTTTGGTAAATTCTGGATGTTCTAATTTCACACTTTTCCTCATTTTTATTTTTGGGCCACAACTGGCACCACTCAGGGGCTACTCCTGTCTCTGCATTCAAAAAGTACTCCTGGCAGGCTCAGAGACCATATGGGAGGTTGGTGTCCCACCCAACCTGTGCTATCACTTCAGCCCTCAGTAAAAATAGTTTTTACATGCTATTCACATAACAAACTATAGTAAATGAAAGTTAGCCTGACTGGTACAATTAAAATACATTGTAACTAAGTGTTATACTACAAATACAGAACAATAATAGCATCTTACAGGTACAAAACAAGCTGGAACCTCTAGTTATTTTTTAATACTTTCTGCATATCCCAAATATGATCATTTTAGGGGGATGGCTTGGATGGCTCCCAAGCAGTACTCAAAGGATCCGGATACCACTCCCAGTAATACTATATACAGCTGGGCTACCAAGGCCATACCTGGTGGTGCTGGAGGAATGTGGCGTATGCCATGATGGGAGTCCAACTCGTATCTTCTGCTTACAAACCATATGCTCTAGCCCTCTGAACTATTTCCTGTGCCCTATTTTAGATTCTTTTTTTGGTTTTTGGGCCACACCCGGAGGTGCTCAGGGTTACTCCTGGCTATCTGCTCAGAAATAGCTCCTGGCAGGCATGGGGGACCATATGGGACACCGGGATTTGAACCAACCACCTTAGGTCCTGGATGGGCTGCTTGCAAGGCAAACAACGCTGTGCTATCTCTCCGGGCCCCTATTTTAGATTCTTAAGCCATGAAATTCTAATCCCTCAACTTCCTGAGTCTTTGATTCTAGAGAATGCTACGTATATCTTTCTTTGGCTATGAAGAATGTAACTTTCTCATAAAATTTATGCAATTTATTTTTCAGAGGTAACTTCAGAGACACAATCTTCTCTATAGAAATCTGAGGTATTTTGGGGATTACAGTCAAGATTTCAGATGCTATTATTGCTTTAGTAAAATTAGTGCTTCAGGTTTTCTACTATCAACTTGCCTCTACACGTTCTGTGATGTGTCACACACAAAAATACTTCAAATCCCTATATGAGAGGGAATGGAGCAAGTGTTAAATAAATGAAGTGGATGGGACAAGTGTTGGATAAAATGAAGTTGAAACAATATTTTTCTCAAAAGAAATGACTTATACTTATCTAGAAGAAATATAATGTAGCTAAATACTAAAATGCACTTAATAGAAGTTAATGTTTATATTGATTACTCATGAATAGAAGAATTTGACTCCTCTAGGGTTCTTTCATTCCCATTTCCTGGAAAGGACAAAGTCATATACACTATGGCCATACCCAATAAAAACTTTAATTAGTTTAAAAAATATTTTCCCTCCATAGATGCCAGCGTGATAGCACAGTGGTAGGGCGTTTACCTTGCATGCAGCTGACCCAGGACAGACCTGGGAACGATCTCCGGGGTCCCATATGGTCTCCCCAGCCAGGAGCGATTTCTGAACAAATAGCCAGGAGTAACTCGACTGTCAGTGGGTGTGGCCCCCCAAAAAACAAAAACAAAATAACTTTCCCTCCATAATTTGCAAAATGCAAAACCAAGAAAATGCTTGGTCAGGCAGTTATATAGTCCTAACCTTCTACACTAATGGAAACTTTTATGTCAATTGTATGCTTATACATATTAACATTAACTGATAAATTATTACTTAAAGAAACTATTCTGGGAGAAAATTTAAGCACTCAATACATCAGATAAAGGTTTGCTATCTAGGATATACAAAGTACTGACAAAGGTTAACTTCACAAAACCTAAAAATCTATCAAAAAATGGGAAGAGGAAATGAATAGACACCTCTGAGAAAAACCAACAGATGGCCAAAAGACACATGAAAAATGTTCATTATCACTTATTATTAGGGAAATCCAAATCAAGACAACACTTATCTTACACCAGTGAAGATGGCACATATCAAAAATATTGGGAACAACCTGTTAGCAGGGATGTGGCGAGAAAGAAACTCTCATCCACTACTGGTAAGAATGCTGCCTGGTCCAACCCCTCTGGAAAACAGTATGGAGGCAACAAAATTGAGCTGCCATATGACCCAGCAATCCCTGTTTTGAGTATCTATCCCCAGAACAGAAAAACATTCATCCAAAAGGTTGTATGCAGGGACCTGGAGCGGTGGCGAAGCAGTAGGGAGTTTGCCTGGCATGTGGCTGACCTAGGAGGGACCACGATTTCATCCCCCTGGAATCCTATATGGTCTCCCAAGCCAGAAGTGATTTCTGAGCACATAGCCAAGAGTAACCCCTGAGCGTCATAGGGTATGGCCCAAAAATAAACAAAAAAACACACAAAAGAATGTATGCATACCACTATTCGTTGCAGCACTCAGTATAAAAGTATAAAAGCTATACTATACCAATTCCAAAGTATTTTTCAAGGTAAAAACTTTATAACTAAGGTGCTTAAATAATTATAAAAATATAGGGCAGGGTGGAAAATAAAAAAGAGCCAGAGAGATAGCACAGAGATAGGGTGTTTGTCTTGCAAGAAGCTGACCCAGGATTGACAGTGGTGATTCAATTCCCAGAATCCCTTAAGGTGCCCTGAGCCTGCCAGGAGTGATTTCTGAGAGCAGAGCCAGAAGTAACACCTGAGCACTACCGGGTGTGACCAAAAAACAAGAATAAATAAATAAATAAATATTGTTAAACTCTAAAAACAAGACAAAAAGCCAATCCCATAACTTAAAACTTCTAAATATTACTATTTTAAGATATGAACTCAGTAATACACCAAATTCTTGAAAGGTAGCAACTAAGATCTTTGTTGATTATTTTAATTACACAGATCAGGTTAATAGAATATAAGTAACTTTACTCTTTTGATTACATATCAGTTAATTATTAGTTTGCCAGACCCGTTTTTTTTTTTCAATGTTGACTAGAGGGCAGGACAAGGCGCTTGCCTTCATGTAGTCAACCAGGATTGAATACCTGATATCCCATTTGATCCCTTGTGAACCACCATCAGTTCCTCAGTCCCTCAGTCAGGAGTAAGCCCTGAGCACTGCTGGGGATTGGCCAAAAAGAAAAAAAAAAAAGTTGACTAGATGGCCAAACAGGACAATACAAACTAGCTAGGGAAAAGCATTATGGAGCACTAATATTTTAGGTAAAATGGTTAAACAAGTGAGATATGCCTATAGTAGCATTCTTTTTCCTTCCTGGCACACACAGGCTGTTTGTAGTTGTTCCACGTACAGGGTTTCCAAACCTCCCTTTTCCAAAGACTTTCCAAAGTCTTTCCAAAGACTCCTAAAAGAAAAACTTAGGAACTCCCTATAGATCAAGAAGCATGCCTCCTAGTATTATTCACATTTTAAAACAGGAATTGGTTAAGGGCTGAAGTAATACTTGCTTTAAGTTCAGCAAGTAGGGCTCTTGTCTTACCCACTGCTGACCTGGGTTCAATCTCCAGAACAACATAGGGTCCATTGAGCCCTCCGAAGAATGATCCCTGACCTCTGTCTGAGCCAGAAGTAAGCCGAGAACCCCGGGGAAAAAAATCAAAACAAAACAAAAACAGGGGCTGGAGATATAGCACAGTGGTAGGGCTTTTGCCTTACACAAGGCCAGACCTGGGTTCGATTCCCGGCATCCCGTATAGTCCCCGAGCCTGGCAGGTGCGATTTCTGAGCACAGAGCCAGGAGTAGCTAACCCCTGAACGCCACAGCGTGTGGCCTCAAAACCAAACCAAACCACTAAAAACCCAAAATGGAATTGGTTAATGCTCAAATACTCAATTGTTAGAAAATAGTAAAAAGTAAATAGTAAAACAGTTAAGTCTATTAATGAGGTATTCTTTCTTGTGCTCTTCCCTTTTGCTCATCATTCCTATTCCAAAAGGAGTGTTTTTTTTTTTTTTTTTTTTTTTGGTTTTTGGGCCACACCCGGTGACGCTCAGGGGTTACTCCTGGCTATGCGCTCAGAAGTCGCTCCTGGCTTGGGGGACCATATGGGACGCCGGGGGATCGAACTGCGGTCCGTCTCCTAGGCTAGCGCAGGTAAGGCAGGCACCTTACCTCGAGCGCCACCGCCCGGCCCCCAAAAGAAGTGTTTTAAAATGTATCCCCCTGCTTAAAAACCAAATCAACCCCCCCTAAAAAAAAATCAATAAAACTTTAAAAATCATGCAATACACGAAATAAAACTTAAGATTAAGGTCGGAGGGAGTAGGGGTAGCTTGACTTGCACGCAGCTGACCCAAGTTCCATCCTCAGTGTCCGAAATGTCCCGAGGCCAACAGGTGAGTCCAGAGTGCAGAGCCAGGAGTAACCTCAGAGCACCGCTGGGTGTAGTCCCAAAACAAACAAAAACAACAAAAAGACTCACCAAAACGCCCCCCAAGATTATCGGTAGTATAAGAATCCATTCCGATTTTCAATTACATGGCTCACCTGAAGTTAGATATAGTTATGATTTTTCCCCCTCAAAGTGAAATGAATAAACGCTGTGGGATGTCTGTTTCTATCCCTTTAAATTCTTCAATCAACATTTTTACACTTCTATTTTAAAAGTGAACTAGGAAACAATCAAAGAACATCATTTCAAATCATTATCTCTATTAATATAAGACATGGTCCGTTCCAATTTCGAGTGTAAATCCAACTTTCCACATCAACTTCTATGTATGTTATCACTGAGTTGACCAGCCTGCGCCCAGTTTAAGCCAAACCTCAGGAGACTCTACCCAAACTCTCTGCTTTCCAGAAGCGTGCTAAGACTTTAATATCCTATTCTGAGGGAGTCCAGATTCAAGGGAATTGTGCTCAATCCAAACTGTTCCTTCCAAATGCTACCCCAGCCTTTTTTAAATTTTATTTTACAGGGGGCTTCCAAGACCCCCAAGAGACTGGCTTAAAATAAATAAGATTGGGGCCGGAGAGATAGCATGCAAAAGGAAGGTGGTTCGAATCCCGGCATCCCGTAAGGTCCCTGAGCCTGCCAGGAGCGATTTCTGAGCACTGCTAGGTGTGGCCTCCCCCCCACCAAAAAAACCAAACCAAAACAAACCAAAAAACAAATAAGATTGACAGAGAAAATTGCAAAAAGAAGGGGGCGGCCCGAAGAGATAGCATGAAGATAAGGCGTTTGCCCTGCATGCAGATGGATGGTGATTCGAATCCCGACATCCCATATGGCTTCCCCACCCCCAAGCGAGCCTGCTAGCAGCGATTTCTGAGTGCAGAGCCAGGAGGAACCCCTGAGCGCTGCTGGGTGTGACCCCAAAACCAAAATAAAGAAAAAGTAAAGAAAAAGAAAACTGCAAAAAAATAACAGACCGATTTGGGGGCGTAGGGGGTGGGAGAAGATCATGGGCCTTTCAAATCACAGATTTTGCGACGTCCCCTATTTCCTCCCGGTGCGAATTGGGGGGTGGGGGAGACTGGCTTGGAGAAAGTGACCGGAAGTCGGTCCAGGTATTGTGGAACCCCAAACACAAACTGTCCGCGAGGTAAATAAAGAGCAGGTAGACCGGGGCTGGAGACAAAGCGTGGAGGTAGAGCATTTGCCCTGCATGCAGAAGGACGGTGGTTCGAATCCCCTATGGCATCCCATAGGGCCCCCCCACCCCAGCGAGCCTTCCAGGGGCGATTTCTGAGCGTAGAGCCAGGAAGAACCCCTAACAGAGCGCTGCGTGCAGGGTGGGACCCCAACCCCCCCCAAAAAAAAATTGCAAAAAATTGCAAAAAAAAAATGGACCGATTTGGGGGTTAGAGGGTGGGAGAAGATCACGGCTGGGCCTTCCAGATGACAGATTCTGCGAGGTCCCCTATTTTGGAGTGCGGATTGTGGGTGTGGGGAGGGGGAAGCCTGGCTTGGAGAAAGCGACACCGGAAGTGGGCCCAGGCATTGTGGCCCCTAAAAACGCAACCTGTCGGCGAGGGGAATGCAGAGCAGGTAGGCCCGGGCCCAGAGCTCGGGGTGTGTGTTTCCGGGGGTGCTGCGTGTGGCGGAGGTGCAACCTGGGGGGGCCAGACGGGGCGTGGCGTGGCGGCCCCTCCCTCCCTTACCTGCGGCGAAGTGCAGCGGGGTGGACTTGCGGCCGGCCGTGTCGCGGCTGTTCACCTTGTCGGGCGTCACCAGCCGCTTGACGCGCTCCACGTCCCCGTTGCGGCAGGCCTCGAAGAGCTCGCGGGCCGACGGCTCGCCCGCCCCGGCCCCGGCCCCGGCCCCGGCCCCGGCCTCCGCCCCGCCGCACGCCGCGCCCCCGCCCGCGCAGCGCCGGCCCGACATGATCCGCGCGGCCGCCGCCAGCAGCAGCAGCAGCAGCGGCAGCAGCGCCACAAGAGGCGGCGGCGGCGGCGGCGGCAGCGGCGCGAGGGCCCCCTGCGGAGACGTGCTCGGGACCCCGCCGGAAGTCCCTCACCCGACTCGCGCGAGCCCCATCGCCGCCTCGCGGCCCCCCGCGACGCGTGCGTCCGTGCGTCCGCCGGCCGGCCCGCCTGACGCCCGCAGCGACGCGGCGGCGTCTGCGCCGGAAGCTCCGCTCCGGCCGCCCCAGTCTGCGCCGCGGAGTCCGCGCGCGCCACGTGACCCCGCGCCGCGCGCGGAGCGTTCTGGGAAATGTGTGTGTCGCGAGAGGCTCTTTTGGACGGCCTGAGGCACAAAAAAAAAGGGGGGGGGGGAGGGAATCCAGCGCCATCTTGATGCTGGGACTGCTCGACTGGGCCGTCTGGTCCGGTTGTTAGCGGGTTTTTATATTGACTTTTGATTTTTTTACATTATTTTTATTATCTGCATTTCCCCGACCGAGTTTTATTGACTACTTCCGCTCCCCCACCTCTAGGGCACATTGCTTTGGAATCAGTTCCTGCAGTTCCTTTCCCAGGGACTCTTTTTCCCTTTTGTTGTTTCGTGGTAGCCACTTGAAAGAAATGAACGGGCTGCTCTCTCTCTCCCTCCTCTGGAAGGGAAGTTTAGAGGAGTGGCCCTAAGAGAACCTAAAAGGAAATTAGGAAGGTGATAAATGTTTAGTCCAGTTCTAAAGAAATGTGGGGAATGGTGTTGATGACTACTCTGCCCTTTGTTAGGGTTTTAGCAGAGAACTAACGGACCCATATGCAAAATCAATTATACTGTATTGGTTGAGATGAACACTTTTTATTTTTTCATCGCCAGCCAAGAAAGGCACAATTCCCAGCTTGAAGTTGTGCCAGAGATATTTTAGGAGTGTGGCTTACTCCATCCCCGCCCTCAAGAATCATATCTATATCGATATCTCATATCTAAGCATATATATATATATACTTTTAATTTTCTTTAATAGTTTTTGGACCATAGCAGGTCTGCTATGTTCTAGGCAGCCTTACCCCTCTACTATCACTCAGGCCCAAGAAACCTATATTTGGCATGAAATGACACCTTTGGCATGCAAACAAACATTTACTCAGTTCTCATAACTTGTCTTTCAGGAAACTCAAGAATTTTTGGTTTGTTATTTGTTTTTACAGTACAAGGGATAGGAGTAACACCTCACAGATGCAAGAAGGAAATAAAAAAAAAGAAAAAAATTGTATTATTATTGGGACCTAGCGATAGTACAGCTGTAGGTGTTTCCCTTGCACATGGTCAACCCAGGTTGGATTCCCCCCCCTCGTTCTATATAGTCCCTGAGACCACCAGAACTGATTGTTGAGTTCAGAGCCAGAAGTAAACCCTGAGCATCACCAGGTGATGTAAACCAGTAAACCCTGAGCATCACCAAACAAAAAATAATGATAATAAAAATAAAGTAATATCATTAGGAACCATGTTTTACAATATTTTTAACTATCAGGAATTGTTGTGTATTAAACATTTAAGTGGGATTATTAAATTACTGACCCTACCCTGATCTGTGATTGTGCCCTACCCTAGGGTGTGACCTGGCATTCTGCTCCCTCCCTAGGCTGGTACCTGATTCTGATCCCACCATTGGGTGGTACCTGATTCGGGGGCATAAAAGCAAGGGTCTGTGGAAGGCGAGAGGGTTTTTTTCCAGAGGCCTATTTGTTGTTGCTATGGAAATATTACCCGCCTTTAGGCGGAGTCAGGATTACAAAAGCTTCATTTATATTTCAGAGAAGGGGGAGATGTGACTCCACCCTGGATATTACGTGTAACCTTACCTGCAAGACCCCTCCCATTCCTGGGTGTGGTCTTGGGAAGGTTAGATAAGGCCTTTGGGCCAAGGGATTAGGGGCTTTTTGGTCTTTCGCCAGGATGGAGGTTGGAGGTAACATTGATGAAAGAAGTAAGATGCAGGGCTAGCTAAGAATGGCATGGGTAAATGGTTAGCAGCCACATCTGTTGGCCAGGGCAATAAAGATGTTATCTCTCTGAAAGCCTTCGGGGGGGCCTAAGAACCAAGGCCTCCATCCACCATCCAAGCCCATCTTAAGGGCTGTAACACTACAAGGAATGTGTCACTACACATGCACCACCAGCTTTCAACATTCCTCTCCTTTTTCTTTTGGTCCCCTTATGTGCCCTACTTCTGATTTTGGGACATTCTGGGCCTATTATCATTGATCCATGTCTCTTCCCTTACTATGTTTTTTTCTAACTATACATATGAACAACAGCATTCTATAATTGTCTTTCTTTGACTCACTTAGCTCCAGTTCCAACCAAGTTTCAGTAAAGCACAAGATTGCATCTTAAAATTGAGTAGTATTCCATTGTATATATATATACAATTTCTTTACCCATTCATTATTGTTGAGTACTTGCTTGTATTGTTTCCAGATAGAGCTTGACTCTTGTCAATTGTTCTGCAAATAACATTGCAAATTATGTTTTTGTGTTCTTGTGGTAGACACCAAGAATTGGAAAGTCTGGATTATATGGAAGTTTATTCTCACTTTTGGGTGATCATTATATCTTCTTTGGGAAAGAACTTCTCTTTTTGATGTCATTTTTTCCCTTGTTATGCCTTTGTGAGTGCTTTATAAATTTGAATATTAATTTTTGTCAGATATGTAGGGAGGCAATATTTTCTCCCATTCAATCGGTCTTTTTATTTTAGTAATTTCATTCAAAGTACAGAAACATTTTAGTTTGATTTAGCAGTATTTTACTTCTATTTTATTAACCAAAGGCATTGAATCATTAAAAATACCCCTGAATAAAATACCATGAAGAGTTTTCTGCCTATTTTTTCCTTAATCTATTCTTATGAATTCAGATTTAATATTGGTCTCTAATTCATTTTGAATCAACTTTTGTGTATAGTGTGAAATAGAACCTTATGTTCTTTTTTCTTTTTTCTTTTGTATAAATGTGACTAACTTTTCCAATACTACTTGTTGAAAAGGCTTTTCTTGCTTCCCTAGCTCCTTTATCATAAATTAAACTAACATATAATCGAGGATTTATATCTCTTTCATTGGTCTGAGAATCTATCTTTCCTCAGTATCACAGTTTTTATTATTTAAAGTAATGAAAGCCTCTGATCTCAAGATGGTTTTAGCTATGTAGGGATTTGTAGCATTAAATAATTAACGATGGTTGCTGGATGGAGAAGGATGGAGGCCTTTATTCTTAGGCCATGGCCACGTGGCTTCATCCCCCATCAACTGGCGGGTCTGGGGTCCAGGAAAGCGATGGGTATTGAACTCACTCACAGGCAGGCATCAGGAAGCATCAAATTTATTCATGCCCTATCCACCACATGTGTGGCCTATATCATAACCTTTTAAGCATTCAGCCATTCTTAGCTAGCCCTGCATCTTAACTCCTTTCAGCTATCTTCCCTTTGACCTCCATGCTGGCAAAAGACCAAAAGGGCCTAATCCCCTCTGTTCCATACCTTATCTACCTTTTCCAAGATCCCTCCCAGGAAATGGGTGGGGTCTTGCAGGTAAGGTCAAGTTACCTAGGAAGAATGGAGGGATGAGGCTTCAGGGATTTAAATACTAAAATAAATTGTAAGGGTTTACTTCTGGCTCTGTGCTCAATTCTCCTGTGGGGTCAAGGGTATTTTATGGGGTGCCAGGGATCAAACCCAGATCAGCAATATGCAAATTAAAGCTTTATCCACTGTACTATTTCTCCAGCCTCTCGAGGAGTTTTACTACTCCATATTAGTTTTACCAGTGCTAGTTCAATGTCCCTATTTTATTTTTTTTGGCGGGGGGAGAGGGCACATCTGAAGTGTTCAGGGCTTATTCCTGGCTTTGTGCTCAGGGATCACTTCTGGTGGTGCTCAGGATGCTCAGCACCCACTAGGGATGAAACCTAGGTTGGCTGCATGTAAGACAAATGCCCTATCTGCTGTACTATAGCTCTGACCTTGAGGACGGCCATTTTGATGATGCTGATTCTTCTACTTCATAAACAAGGAATTTTTTTGTTTGGTTTGAGTCACTCCTGTTGATCCTCAGGGCTTACTCCTGCCTCTGCACTAGGAATTACTCCTGGCAGTACTTAGGGAACTATATAAGATATTAGGGATCAAACCTAGGTTGGTCACATGCCAGACAAGTGCTGTACCTGTTGTACTTCACTCTGGCCCTCTTCAGTGTCCTTTAACAGTGATTTATAGTTTTCTTTGTATAAATTTTTCAACTCCTTTGTTGACTCCCAGATACTCTACTGTTTTTGTATTGTAACTGTGAAAGAGGTTTAAACATTTTTGTCTCTTCTATTTCATTGCTTACATACAGAGATTCAACAGATTTCTGCATATAAATTTTTCAGCCAGCCAATGTTATGCATAGGTTTATTGCTTCTAGGTGGGATTTGTTTGGGGTCATATCAGGAGGTTTTCAGGGGTTACATTCGGCTCTCTGTGTAGGGATCACTACTGGTGAGGCTAGGAAACATATGTGGTCCTGAAGATCAAAGCTGGGTCAGGTGCATCAAAGGAAAGTACACAAAAGTTTTTTGGTGGGATCTTTAGAATATTCTATGTATAATAGCATACCATTTGAAGTTGACTATTTTCCAATTTGAACTTCTTTTTTTTTTTTTTTTTTTTTTTTGGTTTTTCGGGCCGCACTCGTTTGATGCTCAGGGGTTACTCCTGGATAAGCCCCTGGCTTGGGGGGACCATATGGGATACCAGGGGATCGAACCGCGGTCCTTCCTTGGCTAGCGCTTGCAAGGCAGACACCTTACCTCTAGCGCCATCTCGCCGGCCCCCAATTTGAACTTCTTTAATATTTATTTATTGCCTACTTACTGCAGTAAATACTTCTCATCACTATTGAATAATAGAGTGTATACCTGCTTTGTGCCTAACTTTGGAGGATAGGCTTTCACATTTTGTCATTGATTACAATGGTAGCTCTGGGTTTGAAATATATGGCTCTTATTAAATTAGGGAAAGTTCTTCCTTATCCCTATTTTTGTTTTTGGGTCATACCCAGTGGTCCTCATGAGTTACTCCTGGCTCTGCACTCAGACATTATTGATGGCAGCTTCTGGAACCAGATGGGATGCTGGGAATTGAACCTGGTTTAGCCACATGCAAAGCAAATGCCCTACCTGCTGTGCTGTTGCTCTGGTTGCAACCATTTTGTTGACATTTTTAACATAAATGGTTATTATATTTTGTTGAATGCTTTCTCTGCATCTATTGACACACATCATTATAAAATGTTTGCCTTTACTTTATTAATGTGGTGTGTCACATTACTTGACTTCTGTTTACTGAATATTTCTTGAACCCTAAGATAAATCCTACTTAATCATGGTGTCTGATCTTTCAATGTTTTGTTGAACTTGGTTCATGAAGATTTTGTTGAAGGTTCTTTGCATCTATGTTCATTTTGGATATTGATCTATAATTTCTTTGTGTGATGTACCTGTTTTTGGTATCAAGATTGTAGTGGTTTCATAAAAACAGTTTTAGAAAATTTGCAATTTTTTTCAGCTTTCTGGAAAAGCTTAAATGGATAGGAAATGGTAGTCACTGAAGATTTGGAAGAACTTACTAGTGAACACTCTGGGCCTGGAATTTATTCTATGTTAGTAATTCATCTATTCAAGTATTCTTTTTTTTAATTTGGGAAGTTATAGCATTCCTAAGATTTAGCCATACTTCCACATTCTCCTGTTTTGTAGTGTAAAATTGTTTATAAGTATTCTTGTTATGTTTTGTTTTGATTTGGTTTTGGTTTTGGGTCACACCCAGCGGCACTCAGGAGCTACTCCTGGCTTTGTGCTCAGAAATCGCTATGGCAGGCTCAGGGGACCATGTGGTATGCTGGGATTCGAACCACCATCTGTCCTGGATTGGCTGCGCACCAGGCAAACGCCCTACCACTGCGCTATCTCTCTGGGCCTCCTTTAGAAACTGTTAGCAATTTTGTGTGTTAGGGGAAGAACAGAAGGATGGCTTTCATGGATGGAAATGATGTCTACAGTAATCAAAACAGAATCTTGCATGAGAAATTATTTCAGTGTTTTTTATTTATTTATTTATTTAATTAATTTATTTATTTATTTATTTATTTATTTTGGGTCACACCCGGAGGCGCTCAGGGGTTACTCCTGGCACTGTGCTCAGAAATCGTTCCTGGCAGGCACAGGGGACCATATGGGATGCGGGGATTTCATCCACTGTCCGTCATGGACCAGTTGCTTGCAAAGCAAATGCCCTACTGCTGTGTTATCTCTTTGGCCCACAGTGTCTTGTCTTTTAGCACACCAGTTTGTTCCTCAGCTTTTGCCACTCTGCTATTGAATCCATTAATGAATTTTTGAGGTTATTTTTTTTTTGGGGGGGTTCACACCCGCCAGGGCTCAGGGGCTACTTTTGGCTCTACACTCAGGAATCACCTCCGGCAGGCTTGGGAGACCATATGGGATGCCAGGATTCGAACCAGTGTCCTTCTGCATGCAAGGCAAACGCCTTACCATTTGCTATCTCTCTGGCCCCATTAATGAATTTTTGATTCACCTACCATGCTCTTCAGTTTTTTATTTCGTGTTGTAATTTTCTCATACATCTCTCATGCTTTCTCTTTGTTGAAGGTCTATTCTATTGTTTACCTCAGTTCATTAACCATTCTTACCTTTGTCACTTTGAAGTCTTCATCTTCAAAGTTAGAGAGCTTTTTTTGTTTTTGTTTTTGGGTCACACCCGGCAGCGCTTGGGAGTTACTCCTGGCTCTGCGCTCAGAAAGCACTCCTGACAGGCATGGGGGACCATATAGGATGCCGGGATTCAAACCACTGTCCTTCTGCATGCAAGGCAAACACCCTACCTTCATGCTATCTCTCCGGCCCAAAGTTAGAGAGCTTTTGAGTGTTTGGGATCTTTTGTCCTTTGTCTTCACCCATTCACTTTTCCTGATGGGTTCCTCAGCATATTCATTGCGTCTAATACACTCAGAGGGCTGGGGTGGGAGTCTTGTTTTGTACAGACTTGGGTAGCAATCTAAGATTAATAGTCACCAATTCTACACAGAGCTTCAGGAGCTGAGTTTGTATTGTTTCTGGCTGAGACCTTGTTGTACAGATGTTGCCTTCCTGTATTTACAGTTCCTTCACTCTGTTTCCCCAATCCTTGAGATTGATTAGGCTGCCACTCACAACAGAGCCAGACTTTTCTCTTTTTTGGATCAAATTTTTTCGGAGTATCTGTACTGACTCAGATGCACTGTGGGAGGAGGGACAGTTTTGTCTTCACCTAACATAGAAGGTAGTCAGTCTAGTCTTCCCACCACCTCTGCCTGGAATGCTGGTTGACTGACTCTCTGCCTCTGCTGCAAATGCTGGTCTGGAGCTCTGCCAGGCCTAGGTCCACCCTTCCCCTCAGGCCTTCTGAAGGTGAAGATTTATAAGGTTGTAGGTGGGATTTTAGCCCCCACTGTTTCTTTCCTTCAGTGTGATCTGTTCCTCTGTTCACTTTTCACCAACCTGGCATTGACAAATCCAGCTTTTTATACAATGTTCCACATTTAAAAACTCTACTGGAATTGCAAGCTGGTTACTCCTGTGCTCTTTCCCTATACTACTGCACCTGGATATTTGGATTTTTCCATTTTTTTTGTTCAATTTTTTTTATTATGAACAATGGAACTATGAAAATTCTCACATATTGTTCATGTGCAAAACATGATCAAGAAAAACTTTCAAACTATTTAATCACTACTCATAGTAAAGAAATGCAAGTAGTGCTCAGAGGACTGTATATGGTGCTCAGGGAGAGAAATGGGGTCTGCTTTGTGCAAGGCAAGTGCCTTAATATCTGTACTATCTCTTCTGCCCACATTTAAAAATATTTTTGAGTCATTTAATAAAATTAGATAACATCGGGGCCAGAGAGATAGCACAGCGGTAGGACATTTGCCTTGCATGTAGCCGATCCAGGAAAAATATTGGTTCGAATCCTGGCATCCCATATAGTCCCCCATGCCTTCCAGGAGCAATTTCTGAGCACAGAGCCAGGAGTAACTCCTAAACATCACCGGGTGTGGGCCCCCCAAAAAAGAGCATATGTGAATATATAATGAATATATATAGTGAACTTAAGAAGTTCAATTTCTATATTAAGCTGAGAGGATTCTGCACCTCAAAGGAAATAATGACAAAGGCCACCCATAGAATGGGAGAAACTATTCACCCAATACCCATCAGATAAGGGGCTAATATCTAAGATATACAAGGTACTGACAGAACTTAACAAGAAAAAAAATCTAACCCCATCAAAAAATGGGGAGAAGAAATGAACAGACATTTTCTCAAAGAAGAAATACAAATGGCCAAAAGGCACATGAAGAAATGCTCCACATCACTAATCATCAGGGAGATGCAATCAAAACAGCAATGAAGTATCATCTCATGCCCTAGACTGGCACACATCACAAAGAATAAGAACAATAGGGGCCAGAAAGATAGCATGGAGGTAAGGCGTTTGCCTTTTATGCAGGAGGTCATCAGTTCAAATCCCTGCGCCCCATATGGTCCCCTGTGCCTGCCAGGAGCAATTTCTGAGCCTGGAGCCAGGAATAACGCCTGAGCACTGCCAGGTGTGACCCAAAAACCACACACACACACACACACACACAAAAAAAAAAAAAAAAGAATAAGAACAATAAGTGCTGGAGGATGTGTGGAAAGGAACTTTCATTCATTGCTGGTAGGATGCTGTCTAGTCCAGCCTTTATGGAAAACAATATGGAGATTCCTCAATAAAAAAATGGAAATTGAGCTCCCATATGATCCAGCTTTACCACTCCTAGGGATATACCCTCGGAACACAAACACAATACAAAAATGCTTTCTGCACACCTATATTTATTACAGTGCTATTTACAATAGCCAGACTCTGGAGACAACCTAGATGCTCTTCAACAGATGAATGGCTAGAGAAACTGTGGTACATATATACAATGGAATACTATGCAGCCATCAGGAAAAATGAACCCATGAAATTTTACTATACATGGATGGACATGGAAACTATTATGCTGAGTAAAATAAGTCAGAGGGAGAGAGATAGACACAGAATAATCTCACTCATTAGTGGGATTTAAGAAAAATAAAAGACATTGTTGTAATAGACCCAGAGACAATAGAGATGAGTCTGGAAGGACCAACCCACGATATAAAGTTTACCACAAAGAGTGGGAGTGCATTAGAGAAATAACTACACTAACAACTATCATAGCAATGTTAATGAGTGAGAGAAATAGAATGCCTTTCTTGAATACAGGCAGGGGGTGGAGGAGGAAGGGAATAGTGGTGGTGGGAATGTTGCACTGGTGAAGGGGGGGTGTTCTATTTTATAACTGAAATCAAACCTCAAACATATTTGTAATCATAGTGCTTAAATAAAGGTATTTATAAAAAATAGAAACATTTTCTGGAAAGATGTCGAAATTTCAACACAATTTTACATAATAGGGTATTGTAAATAGTTTCATGCATTCTTAAGACATTTTAAAATAATTATTACCACTATTATATCTGATATGCTAATGTTATTAAAATGTCCACATATTACAGGTAGGAATTCCATTCCCTTAAAAAAAGTTGTCCAATTTGAGGAGCTTTGTGGTTGTAATTAAGTTGGAATCACCTTTGATTAGGAATATCTTTTAATAAAACTGCTATCCTCACCAGAAAGGGGAGAACACTTAGAAAAATACATATATGTGAAAATCATGTGAAGATTGCTGAAAGCCTCTAGTAGAAAGAGGCAAAGAAGGATACTTTAGTACACAGGTCCTCAAACTTTTAAACAGGGGGCCAGTTCACTGTCCCTCAGACCTCTGGTGAGCCAGACTAGTTAAAAAAATGGGAACAAATAAAATATTAAAAATAAAGGATATGGAGCTGGAGAGATAGCATGGAGGTAAGGAAGGTCATCGGTTCGAATCCTGGCATCCCATATCTTCCCCTGAGCCTGCCAGGAGCGATTTATGAGTGTAAAACCAGGAGTAACCCCTGAGCACCACCGGGTGTGACCCAAAAACAAAAACAAAAACAAAAAACAATGAAGGATAAGTAAAATTTAGATCAACAAACTTATCAGTGTTTCAATGGTAACTATGGGTCTGCTTTTGTCAGGCTGTAGTTTGAGAACCTCTGCTGGAGACTGAGAGCAGTTGTTGAGAGATAGGAGGGGAGTAAGAGTGTGCAGTGTACATCTCACCCATGTGCACTGTGGGCCTGGGATGAGTCAGCTGCTAAGCAGGATAGGCAGCATTAGCAGAAACATCTGGCGGGCTGGATAAATGTCTTCAGTGGGCCGTATGTGGCCTGTGGGCCATAGTTAGAGGACTCCTGTTCTAATATGATGTGTAAAGAAAGAGAATGGGTCTAGATTTCAGACCGTTAGCTTCCAGAATTTTGATAGAATACATTTCTATTATTATAAGACACCCATTTGAGGTACTTAGGTATATATAGCAGACCGAGGCAACTCATACAGAACTGTTGACAGTTGTGGGAAATATTTGTTAAATGTAGGAGGCATGTGTAGATTTGAAAGCTCTTAAGAGCTCAGCCAACTGGGTAAGTAGATTAAATAAGCAAGTAGTAGTGAGGGAATGATAAAGGGTTGATAAATAATCTTTGCTCTGGTGTGATGTTTCAGGAGTTTAGAAATTATATAGCAATTGTGAATTATTTTGGTTAGGAAGTTTGGATCTGTTATTGAAGTTAGTACTTAATGGGAACAAAATATATGCCTATTTAAATAGAATGTTTTGTTTCTTTGAATTTCTTGAGATAAATAAGGATGATTTAAAATTTTATTTAATTAAAAGAATGATTTACAAAGTTATTGATAGTTGAGTTTTAGACGTTTACCATTTCAACAACAATTCCATTGCCAGTGTCAACTTCCCTCCACCAATGTTCCCTTCTCAATATCACCCCACACCTGCCACCTTGACAGGCACATTTTAGTATTTGGTGATTGTTGTTTAGAAATCACATTTTCAGTGTTGTTGAGTCTGTGTTTTGAATTTATAGTTATACAACTCTCATATCACCAGTGGAAGCCATGGCCCCTCTATTATCTCATTACTTTTTTCCCCTCATCTTCTTTCTTTCACTCTTGTTTTTCTTCTTTGTACTTCTCCTCCCTAAACTGTGGGTCAAGAGTGACCTAGGCAAAGGATAATTTTTTGCTTTTAAATTTCTAAAGTAATTCCAACAATTTTCTTTTCATGACAGAAAATTTAACATGTCTTTTATTTTCTATAACTAATGGAAATTCATCTCAGTAATGTTTTGTCAAAACAAAATTGAAAACAGATTGGACCAGGCTGAGGCTAGCAGAAGCCCTGAGAAACAGAGGGGTGAGTGTCCCCTCTCCCAAAGGACCAGAGTTAAACTGCGAGGCACACACAAGCCCCTCCTCCTTGGCTGAGGTAACACAGGCCTTGCCCACCCAGAGACACAAAACCAAAGAAGCATAGCTGCTTCATTTCCCTCTGCAACTGTGCTTATCCCCAATCAATGTACACCAGCACAGCATGCACAAAAAAATCACCCTGCAAAGGACAATATGGGAAAACACTGCAGAACACCACCATGGTAAGAGAATGAAGATGATGGATCTGAAGACTCAACAGGTACCAGTCATTTACATGGCCTCTCTGAGAAAGATTTTAGAAAGGACATTTGAAGGATACTCAAGGAACTCAAAGAATCCATGGAACTAACTGAATGAACAACAGTAAGAATAAAGAGGACATGAGAGTAGAAATAAGAAAACTCCAAACCTAAATATCAGGGCTGAAAAACTTGGTAGCTGAAATGAAAACCTTATTGGAAAGCCTCACCAGTAGAGTAACAACTGCTGAAGACAGAATCAGTGATCTGGAAGATGAGATGCATAACAATTCCATACAACAAAAGAGGCTGGAAAAGACTGTTAAAACAAATGGTCAGACGATGGAAAAAATTCTCAAAGAATGTGAACAGATGAAAAATAGAAGTTTGCGATAAACTCAATAGAGACAACATAAAAATCATTGGATTCCCAGAGGCTCAGGAAGAAAATCTCTATAAAAAATCAACAGTTGGGGCTGGAAAGGTGGCGCTAGAGGTAAGGTGTCTGCCTTGTAAGCTCTAACATAGGACAGACCGCGGTTTGATCCCCTGGGCGTCCCATATGGTCCCCCCAAGCCAGGGGCGATTTCTGAGTGCATAGCCAGGAGTAACCCCTGAGCGTCAAATGGGTGTGGCCCAAAAACCAAAAGAAAAAAAAAAATCAACAGTCAAGGACATGACTGCTGAAAAACTCCCAGAGCTAAAGAGTGCATACAACCAAATGAGTTGCATGCTCACAGAGTACTGGCTAAAAGAGATCCAAAGAGAAACACCCCAAGGCACATCCTAGTCACAATGATGATCCCACAGATAGGGATGGAAACTGAAGGCAGAAATATCAAAAAGGGAAATTATTAAAAAGGATCACCCTTAAGGTTTACAGCAGATTTATCACTACAACCATCAAGGTCCTAAGGCCGTGACAAAACTCAACGAAATGAATGCATCACCAAGAGTATTTCACCCAGCCAGACTTACATTCAGATTTGAAGGAAAGATACACAGCTTCACAGAAAAGCAACAGCTGAGGAACTTTACAGACTCAAAAGACTTAAAAGAATTGAAAGTGGGCCGGAGAGATAGCACAGCAGTAGGGCGTTTGTCTTGCATGCAGAAGGACCGTGGTTTGAATCCCGGCAGCCCATATGGTCCCCCTAACCAACCGGGGGCAATTTCTGAGTGTAGAGCCAAGAAGTAGCCCCTGGACACTGCTGGGTGTGACCCCAAAACAAAAACAAACAAACAAAAAAGAACTGAAAGTTCTACTTTAAGGCAAAGCAGACCCAACAAACACACCAAACTCTTACAAAAAGACGACACTAAATTTCGTGACAATCATTTCTCTCAGTTTAATGGACTAAATGCACCAGTTAAGAGACACAGAGTGGTAAACGGATCAAAATGTTGAATCCAATGTTTTTCTTCCTCCAAGAAACACATTTGAATAGTCAGAGCAAACATAGACTCAAAGTCAAAGGTTAGAGAATGATCATGCAAGCAAACAATTCCCTTAAAAAGGCTGGAGTGGCCATTTTCCAGATGATATATACAGATACACATAGTCAGATGACACACACTTTTGATTTAAAAAAATGATAAGGGACAGAGATCTACACTTCTTGATAATCAAAATGCAAAAAGCAAACTCATACCTCTAACACCATACACAAAGGTCAAATCAAAATGGATTAGAGATCTTGGTATCAGACCTGAAACTATAAAATATATAGAAGAAAATGTAGGCAAATACTCCATCACATCAAGACTAAAGGCATCTCCAAAGAGGAAACACTACTGCCCAACAAGTGGAAGCAGAGAGAAACAAATGGGACTACATTAAACTGAGAAACTTCTGCAGCACAAAGGAACAGTGACTAAGATACAAAGGCTACCCATAGAATGAGAGAAATTACTTACCCAAAACCCATCTGATCCGGGGCTAATATCCAAGATAAACACAATACTAACAGAACTTAATAAGCAAAAATTAATCTAATCCCATCAAAATATGGGGAGAAGAAATTAACAGACAATTCCTCAAAAGAGAAATGTGGATGGACAAAAGGCATATGAAAAATTGCTTACAGCACTAATCATCAGGGAGATGCAAATTAAAACAACAATGAGGTGTCATCTCATGCTATGGAAACTGGCACACATCACAAAGAACAAGAACAACCAGTGCTATCAGGGATGTGGGGAGAAAAGGACTCTTTCACTGCTGGTGGGAATGCTGTCTAGTTCATCTTTTCTGTGAAACAATGTGAATATTCCATAAAAAACTGGAAATTGAACTCTGATATGACCCAGCAATACCACTTCTAGGGATATACCCTAGGAACACACACACACATACAAAAATGTCTTCTGGTGCTTGCTTCGGCAGCACATATACTAAAATTGGAATGATACAGAGATGATTGGCATGGCCCCTGAGCAAGGATGACACGCAAATTCGTGAAGCGTTCCATATTTTTAAAAAAATGCCTTCTGCACCCCTATGTTTCTTGTAGCATTATTTACAATAGCCAAAATCTGGAAACAACCCAGGTGCCCAACAACAAATGAATGACATAAAACTGTGGTACATTTACACAATGGAATACTATGCAACTGTTATGAAAACAAAGTGATAAAATTTGCCTATACATGGGTGGACATGGAGACTATTATTCTGAGTGAAATGAGTCAGAGGGAGAGGGATAGACATAGAATAGTCTCACTCAGCTACAGGATATAAGAAAAATAAAAGACAGTTTGGCAATAATATCCACAGACCATAGAGCTGAATGCCATGAAGATCAGTTCATGAAACAAAGCCTGCCACAAAAAGTGGTGAGTGCAGCTAGAGCACTAATCATAGTGACAACTACCATGACAACAATAGTGAGGGAGAAAAGCAGAATGCTTGTCTGAGAGACAGGCAGGGGATTGGGGTGAGGAAGGAAATGGGGGTGAGCATTGATGATGGGAAGATCACACTGGTGAAGGGTTTGTATATTCTATGACTGAAGCCCCAGTATGAAAAATTTTGTAAACATGGTGGTTAAATAAAAGAAGTAAAATTAATTTAAAAACGTCCTTAGGTGAGACATGAAAATTGAGCTCTCTCTACTATGTGTTGTTGTCTGCAAATAGTTGACCCTTTATATTGGACAATCCAACCTCAGACTGAGACAAATAAATGTTATTAAAATTTTTTTTTCTTTTTTGGGTTTTTGGGCCACACCGGGTGGTGCTCAGGGGTTACTCCTGGCTGTCTGCTCAGAAATAGCTCCTGGCAGGCACGGGGGACCATATGGGACACTGGGATTCAAACCAATCACCTTTGGTCCTGGATCGCCTGCTTGCAAGGCAAACGCCACTGTGCTATCTCTCCGGGTCCTCAAATAAATGTTATTTAAGTCGCAAGTCTATGCAGTTATTACTGTAGTTGTCCATGTAAGTTTGGATAACTGGAACTTTATCATCTTCTGTTTTGAAAGCATTCTCTATTTGATAGAAATCTAGATTGAGGGGCTATGTCTTTTCACTAATTTTTACTAGTCAGAAAAGAAAGGAATTTAAAATTATGAGATTTTTCTATATGCCCATTAGAATGGCTATAATGTAGAAGGACTGACAATATTGAATTCTGGATAAGAAACACAACAGGGGCCAGAGCGATGGCACAGCAGCTAATCCAGGAAGGACAGACGTTTGCTCAGAAGTCGCTCCGGCTTGGGGGACCATCAGGGAAGCTGAGGATTGAACCAAGGCTCATCCTGGGTGAGCTGTGTGCAAGGCTAATGCCCCACCGCTGTGTTATTGCTCCGGCCCCAACACTGAAACAAAATTAGGAAGAAAAAAAAATCATAGCTAGTGGTGCTGGGCTGCAATGTTCAGTTTGTCTATGTGGGTCTGACCACTTGGTGCAATTATTTAAAGTTCAGGTCTGGCACTATTTGGTGCCACAAGGACCACACCCAGAGGGGATGCCATGCTGGGAATTGATTAAAATCATGAACTCTCATACTTGAGCTACCTTTATGATTTATTTTCTATTAAATGCACTGTATTTTAGAGTCAGTGTGTGACTCACCAGGTTTGGCCAAAAAACAAAAACAAATAGTACATTGTATTTTAACATTATTTTTTCCAGAACATGTAGTCAGATAGAAAACTTGCTTATATCTATAAAAGATCATATAAGATACTTGTCAGAAAAAGGTAAGCTTTAATACTTGAATTTGGGGGCTGTAGCAATAGCACAGCAGTAAGGTGTTTGCCTTGCACAGTCGACCTGGACCGGACCCAGGCTCTATTCCCAGTATTTCAAATGGTCAGTCCCCCGAGCCTGCCAGGGAGATTTCTGAGCACTAGCTGGAGTAACTTCTGAGTGAGTCCGGTGTGGCCCCCCCCCCCAAAAAAAACCCCCGACAACCAAAAAAAAAAAAAAAAAACCTTCAATTTGGAGGCCAGAGAGATAAGATAGGCTAAATTGCTTGCCTTGCATACATTCAACCCACGTTTAATACTGAGCACATCCAAGAATTATCTGTGAGCTCAGAGCCAGGAATAATCCCTGAGTACTGGTGGGTTTTGTTTAATATAAAAAATAACAACAATAACAAAAAATTGAATTAGCCAAAAGCTGACATAGATCTTACAGTTCTTGGTAAAGACAGCCATCTAGTGGAAATAGTTGTACTAATTCTTTTTTTTTTTTTTTGGTTTTTGGGCCACACCCGTTTGACGCTCAGGGGTTACTCCTGGCTATGTGCTCAGAAATCGCCCCTGGCTTGGGGGGACCATATGGGACGCCGGGGGATCGAACCGCGGTCCTTCCTTGGCTAGCGCTTGCAAGGCAGACACCTTACCTCCAGCGCCACCTACCCGGCCCCAGTTGTACTAATTCTTAAAAGACTGAAATAGAAAACTCATTCCAATTGTCGACTACAAAGCTGCTTTTTAGCATAAAATGAATTATAAAAATTATCAGTTACTTAGAAATTTCTTTAGCTTATGTCTAAAATGGAAGAGTGTCTGTGGTAGAGGGGCAGGTGATTGGACAGAGGAAGACACTTGTACTTTATACCTGGTGTCAGTGGAGAGAACTCTTTTGGAGATAAGATAAATTATGTACTATTGAAAAATAATTATTCCTGCATATCTCAGTAGTAGAATAAAAAGACCAGAAAATGGAAAATATCAAATGATGACAAACCCTTAACCCTGAATTACTGAAATGAGACTCCTTAGTAAGAAGGAGAGTTGAGAGGAGAATGAGCTATAAGCCTTTGTCATTTCAGTGATGTGGAGGTGAGATAACTACATACATCAAAGACAGAAGAATAAATGTTATTGTAAGCATGTGGCTTAAACTAAACAAAATAAGCTAGAAATAAACAAATTTTAAAAAGAGTTTACTAAGGAGATGGAGTGGGGAGAGGAAGGGAAACTTGGGTCATTTTGGTGGAGGGTCACTGATACTGGTGGCTTTGGAATTATAACATTAAATGCCTGAAACTCTATTACCAATAGCTTTGTAAATCATTTGGAGTTGGAACACTGAATGCCTGAAACTGTTATCAACAGCTTAGTAAATCATGGTGAATAAATAAAAATTATTCCTTAGTCTCATAGATATATGCTTACTCCATTAAATTTGCATTTATCTTTTTTTTGTTTTTTTTTGTTTGTTTGTTTGTTTTTGGGCCACACCCATTTGACGCTTAGGGGTTACACCTGGCTATGAGCTCAGAAATCGCTCCTGGTTTGGGGGGACCATATGGGATGCCGGGGAATCCATGGCTAGCGCTTGCAAGGCAGACACCTTACCTCTAGCGCCACCTTCCCGGCCCCAAATTTGCATTTATCTTTAAGGTAAAGATTTTAGTGCTAATCCATACACATATATAAATATATAATTTTATAATGAGGGATATATCCTAAAAATACAGTTTCATTAATAAAACTATTTCCACTGGTAAATTCATCAACAGTAATATCAACAACAAATGGAAGAAGAAAATCAGCAATTTTTTTGTTTATGTTTTTTGTTTGTTTTTGGAGCACACCTGATGTCACTCAGGCATTACTCCTGGCTCTGCATTCAGAAAGTACTCCTAACAGACTCAGGGACCACATGGGATGCCAGGGATTGAATCTGGGTTGGTCATGTGCAAAGCAAATGCCCTACCCATTGTGCTATCTCTTGGGCCCCATCTTTTTTTTTTTTAATTTGTATTACTTTAATTAAACACTGTGATTTACAAAGTTGTTCATAATACATTCATTTCTGCCAGTCAGTATTCCAAGATCAATTCCACCACCAGTGTAAAATTCCCTCCACCATTGTCCCTGGATTCCCACCCACCCCCCAGAATACCTCCCTTGGCAGCTGTGAAATAATTACCTTTATATTGCTTGTTTACAACTAAGTAAATGAAATTATAGGAAAAAAGACAGCATAAAATTATTATGTTGATATTAATCATTAAGTCATTTTCTGAATGTTTACTTCGCTATTTTTTGCTAGTTGATCATTTTGTAATGGTTTTTTTCTTTTTTTTATTCTTTTTTCTAGGAGGGGAAGGAAGAGTGAGGAGGAGGAGGGTGAGAAGTAGGAAGGTAAGGAAGAAGAGGACAGTGAGGAGGAAGAGAGGAAGAAGAGGAAGAGGAGGGTGAAGAGGAGGGGAAGGTGAGGAGGAGGAGGAGGGTAAAGAGAAGGAATAGAGTGAGGAGGAGGAGGAGGAGGAGAAAGAAGGTCAGAAGAAGCAGAAGGTGAGGAAGAGGCTGAGGAGGAGCTTTTTTTTTTTCTTATTTTTATTCTTATGGTTTTGTTTCTTTCTTTTTTTTTTTTGGTTTTTGGTTTTTGGGCCACACCCAGTAACGCTCAGGGGTTACTCCTGGCTATGTGCTCAGAAGTTGCTCCTGGCTTGGGGGACCATATGGAACACCGGGGGATCGAACCGCGGTCCGTCCAAGGCTAGCGCAGACAAGGCAGGCACCTTACCTTTAGCGCCACCGCCCGGCCCCATGGTTTTGTTTCTTAACCTTAGGCAGCTTCTTTGCTACTTTGATAACTAATTTGGTGTGCTCCTACTGGGGCATCAGTATGGAAAATTTGAAAATGTTAAGAAGCTGCAGACAGGAATTTCAAGTTCTGGCTGTGCAGCCCAGGAATTACAAGTACCATGACTGACATGGTGGTGGCTGTGGGGTGTGGCTATGGCAGCCAAGGCATCTGAAAGCATGACAAAGCCCTGAAGATTTCAGCCCAAATAACATACCTGGGTTTTGGTCAGTGAACATTTCTGCAGAGATGAGTGATTAAGATGATGGTGATTGTGGGTTGTAGTTGCAACTGCTGAGCTGAAAATGAAGTAATATTTTAATAATAACTGACAAGAAATGATCTTAGATGTTCAAGGAGCTTCTAGGAATCAAGTAAAAGAGATAGTACTGACACAAAAATGTACAGAGGATAAGAACATGAATTGCCTGATTTACTCATTGGAAACTTCAACAAAAAAGTAAGATGTTTGTTTGACTCAATGGTCAGAGATAAGAAAATTTAAATAGTGGCCAGAGCAGTGATGCAAGCGGTAAGGCATCTGCCTGGCCCGCACTAGCCTAGGACGGACCATGGTTTGATTCCCTGGCATCCCATATGGTCCCCAAGCCAGGAGCAATTTCTGAGCACATAGTCAGGAATAATCTCTGAGAGTCACCAGGTGTGGCCCCAAAACAAACAAACAAAAAGAATATTTTAATAACGACAAGTCTACTCTCTACCATCTCAGTGGGTTCCTTTTCACATTTCTTTCAGACCATGGTGCTCATCCATCATTCCAGGTTAGGTTAGCTTACTGTGGACATCCCCAGAGCCTTTTTCAAAGTGGAAGCAGACTCCCTTCCCTTCCAACTTGGTCCTGGCAGCCTCCACACTCATGCACCCAGAAATTATTCAGGGAAGCTGTTTATTAAAGACTTATATTCCTTGGCATAAAATAATTATTTTTTGGTGAACATTTTATTTTTATCTTTATTTAAACACCTTGATTACAAATATGATTGTAGTTAGGTTTTAGTCATGTAAAGAACACCCCCCTTCCCCTGGTGCAACATTCCCACCACCAATGTCCCAAATCTCCCTCCTCCCCACCTCACCCCCACTTGTACTCTAGACAGGCTTTCCACTTCCCTCATTCATTCACATTGTTATGGTAGTTCTCAGTGTAGTTATTTCTCACCACTCTTTGTGGTGAGCTTCATGTCGTGAGCTGGACCTTCCAGCCCTCTTCTCTTTATCTCTGAGGATTATTGCAAAATGTCTTTTATTTTTCTTGAAACCCATAGATGAGTGAGACTATTCTGTGTTTATCTCTCTCCCTCTGACTTATTTAACACAGCATAGTAGATCCCATGTACATTCATGTATAGGAAAATTTCATGACTTCATCTCTCCTGGCAGCTGCATAATATTCCATTGTGTATATGTACCACAGTTTTTTTGTTTTGTTTTGTTTTTGGGTCACACCCGACGGTGCTCAGGGGTTACTCCTGGCTGTGTGCTCAGAAATAGCTCCTGGCAGGCATGGGGTACCATATGGGACACCGGGATTTGAACCAACCACCTTTGGTCCTGGATTGGCTGCTTGCAAGGCAAACACCGCTGTGCTATCTCTCTGGGCCCACCAGTTTCTTTAGCCATTCATCGGTTGAGGGGCATCTTGGTTGTTTCCAGAGTCTGGCTATTGTAAATAGTGCAGCAATGAATATAGGTGTGGGAAAGGATTTTTGTATTGTATTTTTGTGTTCCTAGGGTAAATCCCTAGGAAGCATAAAATAATTCTATAAGGGGCTGGAGCAGTGGCGCAGGGTGTAAGGCCTTGTGCATGCTAGCTTAGGATGGACTGCTGTTCGATCCCCCATTTTCCTAAATGATCCCCCAAACCAGGGGCGATTTCTGTTTGCATAGCCAGGAGTAATCCCTGAGCATCACCGGTGTGTCCCCAATAAAAACCAAAAGGATAATAATTCTATGACCATATATATATATACATATATATACAGATTCAAGTGGAAACTCACAAATTTTAATTCTATTTATTGTTGGGTACTCTTTTGAGTACTTATTTCTGAGAAGATTGCTAGGGTTGGTTGATTTCATAGCATGAAAGTAAGACAAGAATGAGAAATTGCACATTACACTTAACAAGCTGTGAAGGGGAGAGAGCTGAAGACTGTGCAGTCTTCCAGATGCTGGTGTCCACTGCCCTACTTCTGAAGACCCTTTGTGCAAGGACCTTTGCCCTCCAACCAGCAGCAGCCTATCGAGGACACTGATGGGGTACAAAGAGATAACCCCGTTGAAGGAGGACCGACAGCAGGGAGATGAGCAGGTCCCCTCACCCAGATTCTGTCCCAGGCCTACCACAGAAGATGGGGATGGTGAGACCAAACCCAGCAAAGCCTAACTAATGGTTTCCTGACTGTGAAGGTGAGAATGCCGAATTCTAACCACTGTGCTTTGTGCCCTATACCAAACAGCATGGATTCGTTGCTGTCTCTATTAAACTCCATTATCCCTGCAGCTCATCATCTCTTGTGCCCTGGAATGCTGCCTTTTCCCCCATCCCCTGTACCTTTTAGTTTTTTCGCCATGGGAAATAGAGAACAGCTACGTGTAACCAGACTACCACACTGATCTGTTTGTTGGGTGGGACCCTGGCTCAGGGACTGATCTTGATCCAAGACTCCAATCCAGCAGTTGCAGAACACTTCCACTGTCTCCTTGACTGCTCTCAACCTACAGATTCCTTGTTAGCCGAAGCAGTAATCTAGACTCTACCCACCTTGGATTTGATCACAGCAGATTAGGGGGGATATATGTATTTCTTTATGTGCATTTCTTTTTATGTTTTTTTATGTTTTTTTTTTGGCCATACCCGGCTGCACTCCGGGGTTACTCCTGGCAGGCTTGGGCATCCCTTGGATGTCAGGGATTGAACCAGGGTCCTTCCTGGGTCAGCCACATACAAGGCAAACACTCTAAAGCAGTGCTGTCACTTGGGCCCCATATGGGTATTTCTTTATTGAGAAACATTACTGTTGCTTTTAACTCGTTCAGAATGTTGCTATATGATAGTTGGACATGGACATGCCCCTTGGGTAACCCCACTGTAATGACAGTTGAACCTGGACACTCCCCCTAGACATGTCCTGTGGACAAAACCCCGGTCATGCCTGGTATAAAAGAAAAAACTTGGACAGTTGTAAGGGATCCCTGGGTAATGACAAGAGCAGGGCCTGCTGGTCCGCTGGAGGGCAGGGGCAAGGCAGAATAAAACATCAGAGAGATGCTACCTGCTTTGTATCTATTCCTTTCTTTTTCTGTTTTGAACCCCTAGACACCTCTGTCTAGGGCCTCCCCTAGACACCTCTGGCCAGTGAATTTCCATCTCTCTCTCTCCCTCTCTCACAGAAACCCCCATGCAGCAACAACAGCAGCAGCAGCAACAACAGGCCTCAGGCTCCAGATGGAATAAAAAAAAATACGTTGTTTCTCTTTCTTCTCTCTCAGTCCCAGGCAGGTTGTTGATATAGTTCAGTAGATAAAGGGGGATATGTGTATTTCTCTATGTGTATTTCCTGGGGAATGGTGCTCTTATTATACCTATGCATCAGAGATTATAGAGTATGACAACTTCTGAGATATAGTGAATATAACCTAATCATAGTCCCCTGGTGCTTCAATAATACCTTGTGGCAAAATAGTTTTTTCCTTTTTGCTAGACCCAGTAAAATGGGGATATCTTATGATAGAGAAGTCCCATCTATCAGGGATAGGAACTCCAAAATTTATATGTTGCAGATGGGCCCTAAATCCTGAACATTTGTCATATTAGCTTGACTTAAGCTTCAGTTACTCTGACCTTGTTTGTACACCCCCCAATTTTTGGTCCCATTGACAGAACCAGGGGCAATGACTTGTAACTAGGGCATGCTTTGTGACATCCTGGCAACGACATAAGACTTGTGAGAGACCAAGGACTCTAGTCCAATGCCTGACAACAATAGCCACCAAAGAGAAGAAGATGAAGGAAATGGAAAATGTTTACTTTTCCCAGGACCTAGAATAAAGACTCTCTGTGGTTAGGTCAACTATAGACTGAGCTGAAGCCTGAAGTTGGAATATATGGCCAGATGCTTCCTGGTAAAGACACCCTGATCTTATCTAGGTTAAAAAAATTTTTTTTTCAAATTTCCCAGCTTTTACTGTGCCTATGCAAAACAACATCCACTTTTATCACTTTTCTAACAGCTCTGCTCTGGTATAATGATTTTGCTCATCCATGCTGTTCTGGTACTACTGATTCTGGGATTCTGCTGTTTGAGGAGCATAGTATTTCTTACAGAGAGTATGGCCTATCTAGCCCATCTCCAAATTTTGTGTATATCTAAAAGAAAAGGCTGGGGAGATGTATCTAAAATCACAGAGCCTGACAGAACAAACATCCCATTTTCTAGATAGGACCTACGTTCTTGTTTTTCTCGTAAACAAAGTATAAGTCCTATTTTTTCTTTAAACAGAGTAATCATTCAGTTTTTCTATTTTCCCTGTTTTCCTGATTGACTGAAACACATTATAAATAAATCTTCCTCATCTAAAATAAAGGGTTGTTGGTTGTTGTAATTATTCCTCCAGAAGGGGCTCAAGGATGGTTTTTGAATCTGTAAGCTCTCTACTTGCCTGGGATCTGACTTCATCAGCTTTACTTACACACATTACAGTAGTAGTAGCTAAAAGCATAGTGTGGAGTAAAAAAATAACTGGAAAGCAATAGTATAGTGTGACTAATTATATTAAAATAAACTTAAACAAAATAATACATTTCAAAAGTACTTACAAATAGATATCCATCAAACTCATTGGCATTGTTGTTTAGAGAGTGCAGTAGAATGGTATGAAGATTGGTGGTTTTTTTTTAAATAATATTTTATTTAAACACTGATTACAAACATGACTGTAGTTGGGTTTCAGTCACAAAAAGAACAACCTCTTTCACCACTGCAACATTCCCACCACCAATGGCCCTATCTCCTTCTCCCACACTCGTGCCTGTATTTGAGACAGGCATTCTACTTCTCTCATTCATTAACATTGTCATGGTAGTTGTTAGTGTATTATTTCTCTAACTGCACTCACCCCTCTTTGAGTGAGCTCCATATCATGAGCTGGTCCTTCTGGCCCTCATCTCTGGGTATTATTATAATAATGTTTTTTTTCCTTAAAACCCATTGATAAGAGACTATTCTGTGTGTCTCTCTCTCCCCCTCTGACTTATTTCACTCAGCATAATAGTCTCCATGTTCATTTATGTATAGGAAAATGTCATGACTTTATCTGCTGCATAATATTCCATTGTGTATATGTACCACAGTTTCTTTAGTCATTTATCTGTTGAAGGGCATCATGGTTGTTTCCAGAGTGTGGCTATTGTAAATAGTGCTGTGATGAATATATGTATGAGGAAGGAATTTTTGTATTGCATTTTTGTGTTCTTAGGATATGTATATCCCTAGGAGTGGTATTGCTAGATTTTATGGGAGCTCAATATCCAATTTTTTGAGTAATCTCCATATTGTTTTCCATAAGGGCTGGACTAGATGGCATTTCCACCAGCAGTGAATGAGAGTTCCTTTCTCCCCACATCCCTGATTGTTCTTGTTCGTTGTTATGTGTGCAGCTAGGTGCCTAGGATACAAAAGCCACCCACAGAATGGGAGAAACTATTCACCAAGTACCTGTCAGGCAAGAGGCTAGAGTCTAAGATATACAAGTTACTGACAGAACTTAACAAGAAAAAAAATCTAATCCCATATAAAAATGGAGAGAATAAATAAACAGAAAATTTCTCAAAGAAGACATACAAATGGCCAAAAGGCACATGAAAAAATGTTCCACATCACTAATCATCAGAATGATGCAAATCAAAACAACAATGAGGTACCAGCTCATGCCACAGAGACTGGCACACATCACAAAGAACAAGATTGGTGATTAAAGGGAGTAAATTAATAAAGAGAGAAAGGCTTCTATAAACAACGATGTGAAGATCATGAAAAATTTAACCTGAGGTGTATATACTTCCCACCAAAGTTCTGTAAAAAAAAAAAACAAAACAAAAAAATAAAAACCAAGAAGCAAAACAAAAATACACTAACATAAAAAATACTCACACTCTTCTTTCTCTCTTTCTCTCTTTCTCTCTCTCCTTTCTTTCTTTCTTTCTTTCTTTCTTTCTTTCTTTCTTTCTTTCTTTCTTTCTTTCTTTCTTTCTTTCTTTCTTTCTTTCTTTCTTTCTTTCTCTTTCTTTCTTTCTTTCTTTCTTCTTCTCTTCTTTTTCTTTCTTTCTTCTTTCTTTCTTTCTTTCTTTCTTTCTTTCTTTCTTTCTTTCTTTCTTTCTTTCTTCTTTCTTTCTTTCTTTCTTTCTTTCTTTCTTTCTCTCTCTCTCTCTCTCTCTCTTCTTTCTTCTTTCTTTCTTCTTTCTTTCTTTCTTCTTTCTTTCTTTTCTTTCTTTCTTTCCTCTTTCTTTCTCTCTTTCATTTTTTTGGGGTCACATCCAGCAGCCTGTAATTGCTTTGCATAAACATCTAATTTCTTCAGATAAAGTTTTAAGTAAGTTTGGGCAGACTTGACTTGGAAAAATCATGTTTTTTTAAGTTTGCCTTTGAAAAAGAGCTGTGAAGCACTAATTCATAAGACATCTAAGCTCTCCAAAACAAAGAAAAATGAATATAATGACCTACATTATTAAAAATTTAAACACAAATTAGTATAATCTGCAAGAACACATATCAACAAAAAGATACTCATTTAACTTCTGTCTGTAAAAGGATGCATGATTATATATTTATAGAATATATATTTTTATGTATTTATATATTCTATATAATATGTATTTTATATATTGATTTATAATAGAGAAATTTAGATATGTGGACAAATTTGAAAGTAGTTTATTAATTTATAGAAACTTAAGCTTCAAATATGTTTATTACTAAAAATTTTAATAAAAATATTTCTGATCCAAAACCCTCAAAAAAGATAGGAGCTGGAGTGATAGTACAGCGGTAGGGCATTTGCCTTGCATACAGCTGACCCAGAATGGACTTGGGTTTGAATCTTAGCATCCCGTATGGTCCCCCGAGTCTGCTAGGAGCAATTTCTGATCACAGGGCCAGGAGTAACCTCTGAGCACTGCTGGGTGTGGCCCAAAAATTGAAAAAAAATTCCGAGGCCTTTATCA
This sequence comes from Suncus etruscus, assembly GCF_024139225.1. Lineage (NCBI taxonomy): Eukaryota > Metazoa > Chordata > Mammalia > Eulipotyphla > Soricidae > Suncus > Suncus etruscus. The sequence continues at coordinate 36,063,177 of NC_064864.1, read as the reverse complement.
AATATGTTTACTTATTACAGCAGCACTATTAGGTGAATTATTTATATAAATGAGTAAACTGGAAACCAGAAGGCTATCCATATTCTTTTTTTTTAATCTTTTTTTTTTTTTTTGGTCACATCTAGCAATGCTCAGGGGTTACTCCTGGCTTTATGCTCAGGAATCACCCCTGGCAGGCATGGGGGACCATATGGGATGCCGGGATTCGAATCACCGTCCTTCTGCATGCTAGGCAAATGCCTTACCTCCATGTTATCTCTCCAGCAGCTATCCATATTCTTACTGATAAACACAAAGGTTTTTTTTTTTTTTTTTTTTTTTTTTGTGGGGAGTGATTGGGATTACTGGGGTCAGCTGCATGCTAGGTCATTACCTTGCCCTCACCCTAATACTATCCTTTGGTTTCCTACAAAGTTTTTTTTTTTTTTTTTTGGTTTTTGGTTTTTGGTTTTTGGGTCACACCCGGCGGTGCTCAGGGGTTACGCCTGGCTGTCTGCTCAGAAATAGCTCCTGGCAGGCACGGGGGACCATATGGGACACCAGGATTCGAACCAACCACCTTAGGTCCTGGATCGGCTGCTTGCAAGGCAAACGCCGCTGTGCTATCTCTCCGGGCCCACCTACAAAGTTTTTAATTGTAGAATTGGAAAGTTAAAAATTGGTTAATTTTTAAGAAAATGTTTATAAAAATCATGTGTGTGCTTGAATTTAGCCTAGTAGAAAGCCAAGGTTTATATAATGTAAATATCATGTAATAATGTATATTGTGTATGTAATATAAAAATACAACCTAGTAGCATAGTAGACAACCAAGGCTTATATAATGTAAATATTAGTTGCAATTATTTATTGTTTCTGAAGCTTGATATACATGCTACTGAGAATCTGAGGAAAAATCCAGTCCAGAATATCACAATAACTTAACCTATAATTAGAAGCTTTTATTTAAGCCATTTTATATTTATGTGGTATGTTCCATGACCTTTAAAACATATTTGTTACTTTTAAACTGTGTTAAAAATAGAAAAACCAGTGTCCTGGTTTGTACTTATCACGCTGCAATCAGATTCAGATCTTACTTTTCAGCTACTTATTAAGCTGAGCATCTGACAATTAATTAGTGATCTATTTCTGATACTATGATATTTAAAGGGCATATACTCAGCTGGCAGGCCTCCTGGAAGATATGGGGGAGGGTGATTGCACTTGCTCCCAAAACCCTCTTGATATCAGCTAAACAGGTGTACCCCCCGAAAAAAAAAAAAGAGTTGTGTAATATAAAAAAAGCACACAAGTGTACCTGAAGTGTGGTATGATTGGTGTCTCTACAGGGAATCATAGAGAGTCAGTGATGAGGCAGGGCCATTGGGGAAACAGTAATTCTAGTTCATGGAGGCAGCAAGCATGGATTTGGCAGGGAGAAGGCTTGGCTCTTCCAATATGTTTCTTCCCTATATGGCCAGCTTTCTGCTCTTAGGCTGGTGTAACCATACTTTTGTACAGCTTGGCTTACATCTCGTTTGAGAAAAGAGTGAGTCTATGAAACTGGCCCAGTTCATACATGGAGACTGCATTGTGGGTGTGGTTACAGATGCCGGTCTTCCTGGAAGAAGGAAGAAGGAAGATATAGGGAGAGGGTGCCCTCTCTCACACCAAAAAGCCATGGTGATATTAGCCCCTAAACCTGAAGTGTAGTCAGATGGGTGTCCCAAAGTGAATCATAAAGGGGCAATGAGGCAGGGCCATCAGGAAAACAGCAATTCTGGGTGATGGAGGTAGCAAGTGTGGCTTCAGCAGGGCGGGGGCTTTGCCCACTATCTCCTTCTGAGATGGCCAGCTTTCTGATGCATGCATGGGCTAGTGTACCCGTAATCTTTCATGGCTCAGTTTACATCTTGTTCAAGAAAAGAGTGAGTGTATAGATTTGGCACGGTTCTAAAATAGAGACTATGTTTTGGGGCATTGTTACAGCTGCCAGGCTTCCCAGAAGAAGGAAGATACAGGGGGAGGGTAACCTCACTTACTTCAAAAAGCCCTGGTGATATCAGCTTTCAAACTGGTATACCTGAAGTGTGGTCAGATTAGTGTCCTCTAAGGGAATTATAGAATATCAAAAATGATGCGGGACCATTGGGGAAACAATAATTTTGGGTGATGGAGACAGCAAGCATGGCTTTGGCAGGGTGAGGGCTTGGCTCACCCTCTCCTCCCAAGATATCCATCTGAAAGTTGTAAGATATATTAAGACCATACTCTGGAAAGTCTACTTCGGAAAGACTAGTATAACTGAGGTTCCTTCTAAGAAATGATGTATTTAGATAGGAAGAGAGAAATATTCATATCTTTTTCCAAAAGGATGAACCAAATCAACATTCCTACTAACAGTGAATAAGTCTCTTTTTTCCCACATCTGTACTGGTTGTTCTTGTTATTTTTGGTGTAGACCAGTCTCAGTAGTGTGAGATGATATCTCATTCTTGTTTTGATTTACATCTCCCTGATGATTAATGATGTGGAGCATTTTTCATGTGTCTTTTGGCCATTTCTATTTCCTCATTAAGAAAGTTTCTGTTCATCTTTTCTTCCCATTTCTTGACATGTTAGATGAATTTTCTTGTAAAGTTCAACCAATTTGATATTAATCTCTTATAACATAACTGTTGGGTAAATAGTTTTCCCATCTGTGGGCAGTTTTTATATGCTATCATTATTTCTTCCTCCTCCTCCTCCTCCTCCTTTTTTTCCCTTCCTCCTCCTCCTCCTCCTCCTCCTTTTTTTCCCTTCCTCCTCCTCCTTCTCCTTCTGCCCTAGCCCACTGGGTGGCTCACAGGACCATACGAAATGCCAGGAACCGAACCCCTATTGGCAGCATGCAAAGCAAATACTTTACCCACTATGCTATAGCCCCACCCACTATTCTTTTTTTTTTTTTTTTTGGTTTTTTTTTTTGTTTGTTTGTTTTTGGTTTTTGGGCCACACCTGTTTGACGCTCAGGGGTTACTCCTGGCTATGAGCTCAGAAATCGCCCCTGGCTTGGGGAGACCATATGGGACGCCGGGGGATCGAACAGCGGTCCGTCCTACGCTAGCGCTTGTAAGGCAGATACCTTACCTCTAGCGCCACCTTCCAGCCCCACCACCCACTATTCTTAACAAGGGTTTACAACCTGAATGTTGGTACTGACTGTGGCCTTATTAGACCTGCAGGAAAAGCAGGAAAAGAGTTTCTCTTGGTAAGGGGAGAGTGTGGGCAGATTTTGGCAAAGGATATTGGCAACAAAATGGGCTTCTGCCAATTCTGACCACCCATCTCAAGAATGAAGACAGATAAAATATCCAGGGGAGAAGAGGGAAAATAAGTGGGGAAGAGAGTGAAGCACCTTTTAGAAGGTGCAATAAATATAGAGATAAGAATCTTTCCTATCCTGCCCAAGAGATAACATGGCATGGAGATGGGGCATTTGCCTTGCCTGCAGAAGGACGGTGGTTCAAATCCCGACATCCCATATGGTCCCCTGAGCCTGCTGGGGGCGATTTCTGAGTGTAGAGCCAGGAGTAACTCCTGAGCGCTGCTGGGTGGACCCAAAAACCACACACGCAAAATTGATATAAGTGTAATTTATTTGGTTGTGACAGAATCTGATATGGAAAATGTCAATTAAATATCTCTATATATATATATATATTTTTTTTTTTTGGATCATACTCAGTGATGCTCAGGGGTTACTCTTGACTATGTGTTCAGAAAATCACCCCTGGCTTGGGGGACCATATGGGACACCGGGGGTTTGAACTGCAGTTCTTCCTAGGTTAGTGTGTGTAAGGCAAACGCCCTACTGTCTGTGCCACCTCACTGGCCCCAATAAAAATATTTTCTAAACTTTATTTATTTATTGATTGGTTTCTGGGCCACACCCAGCGGTGCTCAGAAGTTACTACTGTCTCTGTACTCAGAAATCGCCCCTGGCAGAACCATATGGGATATCGGGAATCAAACCAAGGCAAACTCTTTACCACTGTGCTCCGGCCCCTCAATAAAATATGTTTTTGTTTGTTTTTGTTTTTGGGTCACAGCCGGCAGTGCTCCTGGCTCCACACTCAGAAATTGTTCCTGGCAGGCACGGGGGACCATATGGGATGCCGGGATTCAAACCACTGTCCTTCTGCATGAAAGGCAAACTCCTTACCTCCAGGCTATCTCTCCGGCCCCTCAATAAAATATTTTAATTAAAGTTAAAAAATAAAAAAAAGGAACTAGGTTCTAGAGACTTAATGGAGAAGAAAGCTATTATGAGAAGGACGGTGGTTCGAATCCCGGCATCCCATATGGTCCCCTGTGCCTGCCAGGGGCGATTTCTGAGCATAAAGCTAGGAGTAACCCCTGAGCACTGCTGGGTATGACCCAAAAACCAATATATATGCCTTTTGGGAATTGTCATTCAATTGACAATTCATGAATTGTCAACTGCTCTGTCATTCAATATTTATATTGCTTTTTTTCTTACTAATATTAAGAATGTTATTGAGAATATTAAGAATGTTATTGCTTAATATTATTATTTTAATTTATTTGTTGTTAAAATATTATTCAAGTTTGTGATTCAATTTTTCTAATGATGTTAATTTTAATATTCTTTTATTTTTGTGTGTGTGTGGTTTTTGGGTTACACCCGGCAGTGCTCAGGGGTTTTTCCATATGGGACGCCGGGATTCGAACCGATGACCTTCTGCATGAAAGGTAAACGCCTTACCTCCATGCTATCTCTCTGGCCCCAATTTTAATATTCTTTTAGGGGGCTTCCCAAGCTATATTTACTGTGTTGGAGGTGTCTGAAATACTTGTTAATACAGCAATATCATTGTTGCTCAGATCCACTGGTGCTAGGCTTCACCAGGACTACACCTTGGGTGATCATGAAGTGTTGGGGTTTAAACCAGGAGCCTCTTCATGTAAGGTTTGTGATCCAACCATTTGAGTCATTACCCCAATCCCTGATAATAATATTAAATTATAGAAGTAAATTTTTTAATAAATTGGGGTGGAGAGATAGGACAGGAGTTAGACACTTGACTTGCACATCACTGACCTGGGCTCAGCACTCTTTATGGTCCTCCAGAGCTCTACCTGGAGTGATCTATAGACAGAGCCGGAGCACCACTGGGTATGGCCTAATAATGAATAAAATATTTCAATATAAACAAATCTATACATATATATTCATTTATGTCCCCCATCCCCTTGTTTTTTTTTTTTTTTTTTTTTGGTTTTTGGGTCACACCCGGCATTGCTCAGGGGTTACTCCTGGCTGTCTGCTCAGAAACAGCTCCTGGCAGGCACGGGGGACCATATGGGACACCGGGATTCGAACCAGCCACCTTTGGTCCTGGATCGGCTGCTTGCAAGGCAAACACTGCTGTGCTATCTCTCCGGGCCCCATCCCCTTGTTTTAATGCTGAGAAAGTCTCCATCTAGCAATTTGGCAAAATTTACCTATATTTTTCTGCCTTTTTTGTTTGTTTTTTTTGGTCACACCCCAATAGTATTTAGGGTTTACTCCTGGGTCTGCACGCAAGGATCACTCTTGGTGGGCTTGGAAGACCATATGAGATACTGAGGACTGAATCCAGCCAGCCATGTTCTAAGAAAGTATCTTGCCCACTGTACTGTCTCTCTGTAATTCTTTCCCAATTATTTTTAATTGGATTTGGATTGCAAGTGAGTTAAGTACTGATCCAGGGATAGTGTAGGTCACTTAAAAATAAAATGTTGTTAACCCCAAACCAGCTCTAAAGTAGAATTTTCTTCCCCTTTCCTTTCCTTTATTGTTGAGATGACCTTGCAGTGCTCACTCACTAGGTTATGTCACTCCTGGGAGTTACGCACTTGGTTGTGGTGCTCACACACAAGCTAAAGTGCACAATCAGAAATTGCACACCTTAGTGCCAGTGTTCAAACAGTTATATTTGCAGTGTGCTGAGATTTTATACTTTTATTGGAGTACTGGAAATAGCAAATGGCTGTGGCATAGGGATCACACACACAAAATGTATGTATATCTCAATAAATGCTTTTTTATGGAGGCATTTGTAGATAAGTAAATAAGTGAGGCAATAATTTGGCTTCCTGAACTCTTAAATGTGGAAATGAAAGTTTCAATCACTTGCAATAAAGTGATTGGAGAGGGGCCAGAGTGATAACACAGCGGTAGGGTGTTTGCCTTGCATGCAGACGACCCAGAATGGACCTAGGTTCGACCCCGGCATCCCATATAGTCTCCTGAGCTTGCCAGAAGCGATTTCTGAGCACAGAGCCAGGAGTAACTCCTGAGTGCCACTGGATGTGGTCCAAAAACCAAACAACAACAACAAACAAAAACTCAAAACAAAACAAACATTATTGACGAGATGCTGGAAGTTTTAGGTTGTATTTTACTTTTTTTTTTTTTTGGTCACACCCGACGATGCTCAGAGGTTACTGGCTCTTCTTTCAGAAATCGCTCCTGGCAGGCTCAGGGGACCTTTTTGGATGCTGGGATTCGAATCACCGTCCGTCTGAATTGGCTGCATGCAAGGCAAGCACCCTACCTCTGTGCTATCTCTCTGGCCCATGTATTTTACATTTTTGTTGTTTATTTTGGGGTCACCCAGCCATCCTTGGTGGAGCTCAGGGTAGCTTCTAGCTCTACCCTCAGGAATTACTCCTGGAGGTGCTCAGGACACCATATGGGATGCCAGGAATCAAACTCAAATTGATTGCATGGAAAGCAAGCGTCCTTCCTTTTGTACTATCACTACACCCACATCTCACTTTCTTATTTGGGTACTTCCTCTTTTAAAATGATCTCACCACTGACATCTTACTAGTCCTATTTTAGTTTCAAGTTCACTAACTTCACTGCTTATTACATCATTTACTCCTTGCTTCAGACCTTTCATTTTCTGCAGATTCCCATCTTTTCTAATCACAATGCAGAACACTCTCTTGACAATTATTATCTCAGGTCTGCCCATAAACTCCCAGATAATCTTGGCTAATATACTTCTTTTAACTAAACTCTAGACTCGCTTTCTCATACATTCTGTAAGTTTTGCTATAGCTGCTCACTCACTACGGTTTGGTGCACAAATAGTCACCTAGATAGGATTAAAAAAGAGTGCTTATCCTTCTATCAACACCTGCACATCTATGCTTCTCCCAGTAGGAGGTGTTGATTCTCTATTTGTAGCTTTCATTTATCACTTAGCTCAGTGTGAAATTAATATTCTGCTGTAAATCTTGGATGTATATAGACTAAACTCTAGCCACCTGAATGTTCAGTTAACAGTTTTCCTACGTCATACTTTTGTGCGTAAACTACCTTTCCTGATCCCTACTGATGATACATATAATAAATATATCATTAAAAACACGAGTTGAGCACCATCTTTTGTAGTAGGTGTCTCAACTTACAAATAACTTTATTCAATCAGATAGTACCGTGAGCTGTAAAGTTAATGAAAAGCTGGTCCTGACTAATTTATTTTTAATATAAAACACAAGAAGTTTATAAGAAAACACTAAATAAGGCAAAAAAGAAAAGTCCTAAGAGACAGGAGTTCAGATTATTTCTAAATGAACTAAGGGAATTTTCATAGAGGTTTCAGGCAAATTAAGCCTGAAGAGATGAGTATGCAGGAAGAAAGGATGAACAAAGCACAAAGCTTAACTGAGGAATAAGGGGATTTTTCACTTGATTAGAGAGAAGGAAGATGGGAAATAAGCCTGAAAAGATGTTGGTTTGACCATATAGTGTAACGCTGATAACCCAAACATTAATATTTGATTTGCTTTTACCTAAATACCAGATATAGCATGGATGTATTTTTTCTGACTTGAAGTTCTCTGGAAGGCAGCATAATGGATCAAAATCAATGTTTTTTATTTTTATTTTTATTTTTTATGGGACCAGAGTGATAGCACTGTGGGGAGGATGTTTGCCTGACCCGAGTTCAATCCCAGCATCCCATATGGTTGTCCAAGCCTGCCCACAGCAATTTCCAAGTTCAGAGCCAGGAGTAACCCTTGAGATCCGATGGATATGGCCCAAACCCTCTGACCCCAACCACTGTTTTTCTATAGGAGGGCATTTGAAAAGCAAATAAGAGAATGATAGATAAAACCTGGTTGAAGTCACTAAGGAGATAAGAGTATGAATGCATATGAGAACATAAATTACCATTATTTATGATTTGTCCATTAACTTTGGTTACATTTGATGCAGATTGAGTGAGGAGTGGTGTGACAATAAAGACCAGAGCTAGGAGCCGGAGCGGTGGCACAGTGGTAGGGCATTTGCCTTGCATGCAGTTGACCCAGAATGGACCTTGTTTCAATTCCCTGGCCCCCGGCATCCCATATGACTCCCCAAGCCAGGAGTGATTTCTGAGTGCATAGCCAGGAGTAACCCCTGAGCGTCACCAGGTGTGGCCCAAAAACAAAAACAAAAAAGACCAGAGCCATTGGTCAACCATCAGCATCATTTAAATTGAATATTATGTTGTAAAAAAATATGCTGTAAAAAGTGGTTAAGGGCAGTCAATTACAGTGGCTTCTGGAAGTTTATTGTTAACAAGAAAAATCAACTATTTCTGTTTGTAGAACTGCTTAGATTTAAAATTGATGTGAAGTTCTTTGAGGTTGATACAGAAAGTAGAAATATTGCAAAAGTGGGGGCTGGAACAATAACGCAGCGGTAGGGCATTTGCCTTGCATGCAGTTGACCCAGGACAGACATCAGTTCAATCTCTGGCATCCTATATGGTCTCTCAAGCCAGGAGCGATTTCTGAGCACATAGCCAGGAGTAACCCCTGAGTGTCACCAGGTGTGGACCAAAAACCAAAAATAAAAATATATATATTGAAAAAATAAACAAATGCATAACAAAAGGGAAGAACCTATTTTATAATTGATTAGTAATGTAGATCATGTACTAAATATTAATTATAATTATTTATCATACAAGATGAGAGATGCTAGAAATTTAAGAAAGTACTTTAAATTTACAAAAAGTGTTCTAATTTTTGTGCTCATTACAATTATTTGTGGTATTTAAAATATAAAACAAATTGTCCTCTAAAATAAGCCAATTAAGGAATAGTAGATAAATTGGGATTGTTTTTAACTAATTATACATTTCTCCATTTCATCCCTGGGGACTACAGAAGGGAGTTAAACCTTTTTTTACAATTGTTTTTGTTCTTGTTTTGACTAGATAAAGTCACAGAATCAATATTTGACCATTCAAAAATTAAAGGAACATGCAGTATTGACACTGTGGTAGGTGCTGACTTGACATTGGGAGTTCAGATGGCCAAAAGGGGTCACATCTTAGTGAAAAATCTAGGAGGAAGTGAAAGATAAATGATTACAAATCTTAAGCAGTGAAGGAGTAATGAGGTGAAATTATGAGAGAAAGGTTAAGTTACTTTGCTGGTGGTGATTATAGGACGAAAACATGAACTTAGAGGGGGACAATGTTTAGAGGGAGGGTTAAGGTGCTAGGGACAGAGGCCTGCCCAGGTTTACCAATGGTCAGTGGGAGGCCAGAACTTGCTTCTCCTAATTCCTAGAATATGTTGACTATGCTACATGTTGTCTGTCTTGATATAGACCTTGCCTTCAGTTTTTTGACAATCTGTTTTGATATTGGATTCTTCTGGTTGTTTTCCAAAAGTAGGTGGGAAGTTGAGTAGTGGGGAGAGGAGAAATCCACCAATTGGAAGTGTGTTACGTGCTGCTACATGTTTTGGAAGACTCAGAGAGAAGGCACATGGGTTTTTAGAGAGGTCATTGCCTTGTACGGAGATCTATAGTATGATGCAATGTTTAGCAACAGAAAATGATTTTGGTTTGTAGAGGGTAGCAGGGGGTGGGGGGCTTGCTGTATTTTCTCCCATTGCCATGAAAATTATCTTGAGAGTTCCCTTCCACCATCCCTTTCTGGCAGGTTAGGCTTGTCAACTTTGGGATTAATTCTTAGTGAAAAAGGTAAGAGACTCAAGGAAAGAGACATAATGAATAGAAGAGCTGGACTGATAAGTGAAACTTCATGGTGATGCAGGACTGGAGACGGCAGGTCTCTGTGTTCATATTTGGTTCGCAAGATCTTCAATATTTTCAAGAATGAAAATGTTGAGTAATAAAGATGCTCAGACTCAGAGTTAGAAAATAGAAAAGTTTATTGGAAAGTAATTAGAAAAGATACCCTCTAGCAGGAAGTTAGTATAGGATTGTTAAGTATGTCCTGTTTTATGGTGTTTTTATAAGAAAATTGGGTCTTATCAAACAAAATCTTGAAGTTTTAACATTAATTTCCCAGAGATGTCTTATTAATTTAGGGCCAATTTGTGTTGCTAAAATAAAATAAACATATTTTATTATTTAACATCATTCTAGTACTTCCTGCTTTGGCTGATGGAAATGGAATTTTGTTTTTGGTTTTTAGACCATACCTGACAATGCTCAGGGGTTACTCTTGGCTCTGAACTTGTTTATTTTGTTCTAAGGGGACCATATGGGATGCCAGGGATCAAACTTTGGTGGTGGGTTGCAAGGCAAGTGTTTTATCCATTGTACTACCTCTCCAGCCTATGTCTGTAAATTTAGACCTTTTAGGTTATATATTTCACCATATTCCCAAGTATCACCCCATAATAGCTTAGTGTCCAAGGTCTGGGGGATAATTTATGGTGTTGGAAAAGTGTAAGTTACATAGCTTGAGAGAGAGAAATAAAGAGAAAGAGGAGAGAGGGCAGAAGGAGAGAGAGGGGTAGGAAGAGAGTGAGAGTCTAGAACTTTGCAGGAATGTGTAAACAGATTTAAGTTAGCTAAAATGGAGCCACAGCATTGATAAGGAAGGAAATTGAGGCTTCCTTTTCAATATCAAATTATTTTAAAAAATGGGAAATTGTGCTTCCAACACAAGATACACAGATAGTTTCTAGCAAAATATTTTGTCATTTTATGTACAAAATTACTTTGTAAATGATAGTTTTTTTTTCTTTTTTCTTTTTGGTTTTTGGGCAACACCCAGCAGTGCTCAGGGGTTACTCCTGGCTGTCTGCTTAGAAATAGCTCCTGGCAGGCACGGGGGACCATATGGGACACCGGGATTCGAACCAACCACCTTAGGTCCTGGATCGGCTGCTTGCAAGGCAAACGCCGCTGTGCTATCTCTCCGGGCCCCTAAATGATAGTTTTTTAAAGGTCAATTACCTTTAAGAATCTAGTCATTCTGGGATTTCTAACTCCATGTCTACGACAGATAAAAATTTAAGGATGATGCAGTGAGGTTACTTCCAAACAGAAAAACATTCTTTCAAAAAAAAATGTATACACACCTATGTTTATTGCCATACTTAGTGCAATAGCCTTCAGGAAGGGAAACACTTTATTATGATAGGAGTTTCAGGATGAAGGGAAGTGTAAAATCTGGGTCACTGGAGTGTTCATGAAGTAGAATGGAAACATGTCTCCTAGAGACCTAAGAGCCCACACATAGATACAGAAGCTCAATGTAGGTATAGAAGGGAAGTGGTAGGATCAAAGATCAGAAGTTGAACTGAGATGAAATATGATATTATTTAGTGGCTTTAGTTTATAGACCTTTTGGAGTTATTGAATTTTAAAGTAGAGAGTAAGAGCCTTAGAGCTTTTTAAAATTTTTTTTTATTTTTATAATTTTACGGGCATCTCCAGGACCAGCAGCAGTACGATCACTTGGAAATTGTCAGAAATGTTATTTCTTGGCCCACATCTACTAAACTTGGAACTCTGGAGTGGGGTCCAGCAGTATTTTTTTTTTTTTAACAAACTTTCTCTGGTGGTTATAATGCCTGCTAAAGTTTTCAATTACTTACTTAAAATAATACCCTTTTATCTGTCAGAGACTGCAGTGAGGGACTCAAACTAGGAAGAATTTCTGAAATGTGCCAAGAAAGTTAGGAGACTGTTCCTTTGAGGTTAAGAAAAGATGGGGAGAACAGATTCCAGTTGTAGAACTGATACAGCTCCCCGCAACAACACCAGGAACTAAGCTCCATTGGGAGATTTATAACATCGCTCTGACACCAACTTGTGCCAGTGTTAATATAACAATGAGAACAGCCTGGAAATGACAACTTGACGTAAGACCAGGTTGTCCTATCACATCACCTAGCACTAAGTGGAAATCAGAAGATGTATCATCTTTGAACTGTCAAAAATAAGAGTACTAACTACAGAAAACTGACTTTGACAACTGTGACTGGGCAAAGCTTACCTTGGGAGCAATAAGGAAAACCCTAACCTAGGCTGTAGCCCAGGACTCTTATAAAAATCAAGATTTCCTAGTACAGAAGCCCAACTTTGACATCAGAGACTGAGCGGAACCTTTGAAACCATAATATCCTAGGGACTGAGCAAAAACAGGGAGCACAAGATATAGAAAACTGAACATAACAACAAAGATGGAACAGAACTTCTAGAACCGTAAAGACTCTACCCTAGACCTTGTCCTATGACCTGCGCAATTACCAAATTGCTAGTTACAGTGGCCTGATTTTCTCATCCACAACTGAGAGGAAAGTTTACTGGCACCACAAAAAACAAACAAACAAAAAAACCTTGGGATATGGTAATGAGTATATATGGAGCCAGTGGTTGTTCCCATGAAAGTATGCTTCAAGAGGGGAGAAACCCTGAATCTCTTAGGTCACGGGAATTCCCTTTATTCCCCAATACTTACTGTGCCTATGCAAAAAAAAAAAAAAAAAAAAGTGGGGGTAACACCAAACCCTGCCACTCCAGCACTCCTTTTTCTTGTTTTGTTTTGTCTGTTTTTAATATTATTTTCTTTCTCTTTTTTCTTCCACATTTTTCTTTCTTTTTCACTCTTGTGGATATTATTTGGTGATATATATTTTTTTGCTGGGTGCATTTTTATTTTCTTTCTTTTTTTCTTTTCTCTTTCTTTCTTTTTTCTTTTTTTTTGGTATTTTTTCTTCTCTTTTCCTTATCCCTTTTATCTCCAATAGAATCACATAACTTGAATCATTCAGCCTCATAAATTGAGGGGGGAAAATTATGATACCAGGAACAGTCATATAAACATGTAGTGAAAATAAAAAAGGATCAGACTTGAACACCAAACTAAAGTCAATGACAGCAGAATAGATACCCAATCTACAACAAGCTGTACACTAGTATTCTGGGGGGTCGGGTAAAGGAGGAAGATATGGGATACATGCTGGGAATGGGTGGAGGGAGGACAATACTGGTGGTGGGAATTCCCTTCATTCATTGTCACTATGTACCATAAATAATTCTGTGAAAGACTTGTAATACACTTCGATCACAATAAAAATTTATTAAAAAATTTTGATCAAAGACAGGAATATCAGGATGACCAATTCCTATGTTTTGGAGATCTGCTTCTAATATACTTTCTAATTATACATAACCAAGACTTACTTTCAAACTTTACTGTTGAAAATTCCTTAAGAAGGAATTGTATTACAGGGAAATAAAAAACTTTATTTTAACCTTAAAAAAAAAAAGAAAGAAAAGATGGGGAGAGTTCATACCACTCAGTTGTAACCAGAGTATCCAGATTAAAGTGGTCAGAGCATGGAAAGGGTAGACACTCATTCATTCATATGACCAAAAATCTTTTAATCATAATGTCAATAACCATAAAGAGGATATGGGTGTTTTGTGAGAAATTCACTCCAGGTGGCATCAGTGTCTTTCTGTGATGAGAATGATGAAAATAGTTCTGAGTGAGCACTTTTCATGTCCTAGACATAAAAATAGAATCTGTTAATATTGAGTAATAACTCTTGAATCAGGTCTTACGATTATCCACATGTTAGTGAGATGTGAACTTAGACACACAGAGAAACATTCTATCTCATTTAATACAACCTTGAGCCCAGCCAGTTGCTGTGCTGATGACACCTGCAACCTGCAGAATATTAAGAATTACTAGAGAAATCAGGAAAACATGGCATTTGGAGAGCAGAATGTAAGAGAGTTCAAGAGGAATAACTTAATTCTTTACTTTAACACTTACTGGACCCTTGTGGAGTTAATTCCCTCTTCCCATCAGGTATATCTTGGACAGGTACCCTGACTTATCTTGTTCCCTGTATACAATGCAATGCTGTCTAATTACTTGTCACAGAGATGATGTCTTTCAGTAATAAAAGCAGTGAGTCATGGCATTTGTCAAAACTGAATTCCTTTTAGGTTTTTTTTGGCAGTTTTATCTTGCACCAGCTTACAAGATTTATTGCTGCTTAGGTTATTGCTGATTTCTTTTCCTCTTCACTTTTACTGACGTAGCATTAGTTTGAACCTTAAAGATTTAAGGGGGGTAGTTTAACACTTTTATATATGAAGGATTCACTACACTCACTAACAAAATCCCAGTGTTTCTTCATTATCAAAAATATCCTTCTCCAATACTTGTTGTCTATAACCTCATATAACTATCACTATTTTTTTTTTTTTTGGTTTTTGGGTCACACCCGGCAGTGCTCAGGGGTTCCTCCTGGCTCTACGCTCAGAAATCGCTCCTGGCAGGCTCAGGGGACCACATAAGATGCTAGGATTTGAACTACTGACCTTCTGCATGCAAGGCAAACGCCTTACCTCCATGCTATCTCTCTGGCTCCACTATTTTCAATAAGTGTAGGAGTTAGTTAATTTGTTGTAGTTAATTTGTTTTATTTACAAACTAGGGCAACCATTCTGTAACTTTCTTTTTTTCCCTTTTTTTTCTTTATTTAAACATCTTGATTACAAATATGATTGTGATTAGGTTTCAGTCATGTAAAGGACACCCCCCTTAACCAGTGCAACATTCCCACCACCAATGTCCCAAATCTCCCTCCATCCCACCCCACCCCCACCTGTACTCTAGACAGGCTTTCCAGTTTTCTCACTCATTCACATGATTATGGTAGTTCTCAGTGTAGTTATTTCTATAACTGCACTCACCACTCTTTTTGTGGTGAGCTTCATGAAGTGAGCTGGAAGTTTCAGCCCTCCTCTCATTGTCTCTGAGGATTGTTGCAAAAATGACTTTTATTTTTCTTAAAATCCATAGATGAGGGAGACTATTCTGTGTGTCTCTTTCTCTCTCTGACTTATTTCACTCAGCATGATAGATTCTATGTACATCCATGTATAGGAAAATTTCATGACTTCATCTCTCCTGACAGCTGCATAATATTCCATTGTGTATATGTACCACAGTTTCTTTAGCCATTTGTCTGTTGAAGGGCATCTTGGTTGTTTCCAGAGCCTGGCTATTGTGAATAGTGCTGCAATAAATATAGGTGTGAGGAAGGGGTTTTTGTATTGTATTCTTGTGTTCCTAGGTTAAATCTTTAGGAGTGGAATAGCTGGGTCAAATGGGAGCTCAATTTCCAGTTCTTGGAGAAATCTTCATATTGCCTTCCATAGAGGTTGGACTAGACAGCATTCCACCAGCAGTGGATAAGAGTTCCTTTCTCTCCACATCCCCGTCAGCACTGATTGTTCTCATTCTTTGTGATGTGTGCCAGTCTCTGTTGTATGAGATGGTACCTCGTTGTTTTGATTTGCATCTCCCTGGTGATTAGTGATGAGGAGCATTTTTTCATGTGCCTTTTGGCCATTTGTATTTCTTTTTTTTTTAAATCAAAGTATCTGTTCATTTCTTCTCCCCAGTTTTTGATGGGATTAGATGTTTTTTTCTTATAAAGTTCTGTCAGTGCCCTGTATATTTTGGATATTAGCCCCTTATCTGATGGGTATTGGGTGAATAGTTTTTCCCACACGGTGGGTGGCTCTTGTATCCTAGGCACTATTTCTTTTGAGGTGCAGAAGCTTCTCAGCTTAATGTATTCCCATCTGTTTATCTCTGCTTCCACTTGTTTGGAAAGTGCAGTTTCCTCCTCGAAGATGCCTTTAGTCTCAATGTCATGGAGTGTTTTACCTACGTGTTGTTCTATATATACCTTATGGTAACAGGTCTGATATCAAGGTCTTTAATCCATTTAGATTTTACCTTCGTACATGGTATTAGCTGGGGGTCTGATTTTGCTCTTTTGCAAGTGGCTAACCAGTTCTGCCAGCACCACTTGTTGAAGAGGTTTTCCCTGCTCCACTTAGGATTTCTTGCTCCTTTATCAAAAATTAGGTGATTGTATGTCTGGGGAACATTGTCTGAGAACTCAAGCCTATTCCACTGATCTGAGGGTCTGTCTTTATTCCAATACCATGCTGTTTTGATAACTATTGCTTTGTAGTACAGTTTAAAGTTGGGGAAAGTAATTCCTCCCATATTCTTTTTCCCAATGATTGCTTTAGCTATTCTAGGGTGTTTATTGTTCCAAATGAACTTCAAAAGTGCCTGATCCACTTCTTTGAAGAATGTCATGGGTATCTTTAGAGGGATCACATTAAATCTGTATAATGCTTTGGGGCATTCTGTAACTTCACTTTCTTATTTCATAGCAGAATCACCCCAAGATTCAACCATTTTGTCACAGAAGGCATCATTTTTTTTTGGGGGGGGAGCCACACTCAGTGACACTTAGTTCTGACTTTATGCTCAGAAATCACCCCTGGCAGGCTTGGGAGACCATATGGGATGTTGTATGTCAAGCCCGAGTTCATCCCAGGTCGGCTGCATATAAGGCAAATGCCCCACCGCTGTGCTATCTTTCCAGTCTAGAGGGCACAATTTTATTTTTTTAATTTACTTTAGTTAAAGAGCATGTATCACATAGTTGACATAGTTGATCACAAAACGTTTATTACAGATAAAGGTCTAGGACTGGTATTTATGGATGATATGTTATTTCTATTTTAATTTTTAAAGGAATCTTCATATTATTTTCCAAAGAGACTGTCACAATTTACATCCTTCCAAGAATGTTTTTGGTTTGATTTTTCTCCACATCTCTGCCAACACTT
Organism: Suncus etruscus; assembly: GCF_024139225.1. Lineage (NCBI taxonomy): Eukaryota > Metazoa > Chordata > Mammalia > Eulipotyphla > Soricidae > Suncus > Suncus etruscus. Next base: position 36,046,193 of record NC_064864.1, on the reverse strand, counting down.
GTTTCTCATTTGTTGACATAAACTCTTCCTGTTGATAAGAGGTGAAGGGAAGTTTTGACTTGTTTTTTTCCTTAAAAAGTGCATAATATTGAGTGTTTTTTATGTGTTTGAGGCCATTGTGTGTTTTCTTTGAAAAAATGTCTACGTAGAACTTTTGCCCATTAAAAAAATCATTGTTGTTTTTCTGTTGTGGAGTGGTATGAGTTTTTTTGTTGTAGCTAAGATATTAACCCCTTGTCAGATGCATGATGTACAACTGTCTTCTCTTAATTACTTGGTTTCCTTTTTTATGGGCAGTTTCTTATGCTGGGTAAAAGGCTTTATAATTTGAGGTGGGCCTTTTTGTATCCCTTGCAAATGGAGTTGATTTACAAAAACATTTTTTGATGTTGAAGTACCTAGAGTCTATTTCCAATGTTTATTCTATGTATTTTATAAGTTTTAGTCAAATACATAAATACTCTTTTTTAATTAATTTTTACATAGGATGTTAAGAAGTGATAAACTTTCATCATTTTGGACACCATATGGCTGTCCAGTTTTCCCAACATTATGTGTTGAAGACACTTTCTTTTCTCTGTTGTTAGTTTTGTTTAGTGTCCATATATATAAAGGCATAAGTCTTACTGACTTTTGGGTTCTATTTTTCTTTTTCTAGTTTCTTCATGTATAATGTTAGATAATCTTTCACTCAATTTTTTTCTGCTTGATTAGATCACCTGCTACTTGCCCTTAGAGGCTTCTTGAGAATGTCAGTTTTTTTGTGACATCTTCCAACTTTTCCTGTGAAGCCTGAAAAAGTCCATATCTGGGCTCTTATAGAACTTGTGCACACTACAATCTCTGTAACCAGCCCCACAGAGCCAGCATCCTGTTTGTGCACTTGTTGCCCAACTCTAGTCTCTCAGGTCTCTTTTATCTCTATTCCCACAGTGCCCAGCACAATGACTTTCCAGGGTCAATTAGCAGATATGTTTTGAGTGAATAAATTTTAATATTAATCAAATAATAACTGTACACTTCACTCTCCTCTGTGTATACTTATAGCATACCTCAGAACTTTTTTTTTTGTTTTGTTTTTGGGTCACACCCAGCAGTGCTCAGGGGTTACTCCTGGCTCTGTGCTCAGAAATCGCTCCTGGCAGGCTCAGGGGACCATATGGGATGCCGGGATTCGAACCACCGTCCTTCTGCATGAAAGGCAAACGCCTTACCTCCATGCTATCTCTCCGGCCCCATACCTCAGAACTTTATGTCTAAGAGACTTGAGGAAACTCTCCTCCAGGTTGCTAGATGAATCATGTCCTTGGAAGTAGACAAGCTGTTGCAAGCTTGATCACTTTTTGATCAAGAGCCTTTGTGAGAATCTGAGGTCCTTCCAGTTTTTAGAGATGTGTGATATTTAAAAATGGTGACGGGCCGGAGAGATAGCACAACAGTAATGCAGAAGGACGGTGGTTTGAATCCTGGCATCCCATATGGTCCCCGGAGCCTGCCAAGAGCAATTTCTGAGCATAGAGCCAGGAGGAACCCCTGAGTGCTGCCAGGTGTGACCCAAAAACAAAACAAAAATAATTCTTTAAAAAAATGGTGAAATGGGGCCGGGCGGTGGCGCTGGAGCTAAGGTGCCTGCCTTGCCTGCGCACGGACCGCGGTTCGATCCCCCGGCGTCCCATATGGTCCCCCAAGAAGCCAGGAGCAACTTCTGAGCGCATAGCCAGGAGTAACCCCTGAGCGTCACAGGGTGTGGCCCAAAAACCAAAAAAAAAAAAAAAATGGTGAAATACTAAATGTTTTTGTACTAGAAGGAACTGCTTTTCACTATAAAACTTCAATGGCATTGTGCCATTACCAAGAATTTAGTGTAAAAACTGATTTATTTATGATAGAGTGATTAAACACAAATAATCTAGAATCCAGACAGCCGAGTTCAAGGCCAAGCCTAGTGCTATGGGCTATATGACTTTGGGCATGTTATGGTTTTTCTCTACTTCACTTTACCATCTATAAAATGGGCATAATAGTATTTCTTTATAGTTTCTGTGGGTAAGGTGAACCATAGAAAACTACCTAAATTTTTGAACACAATCCACTTTTGAAGGGCCAGTTACAATTATTATTGTTCTTATTATGTTAATCAACCCCCAACTAAGAGGTTGGTAAGAGGATTCTAACTTAAAGTTTCCGTCTTAAATGCCATTTTATTTCCTTCTTGTCATGCTATCTCAGGAACTGTCAATTTAATTTCTTCTGTAGACAATTTCAGAATTCTGATTTTGAGAATGGAGGAGGCCTCTATAGGCTCTTGACACTTCCTGTGATTTGAGGTCATGATCCTACAGTTGAGAGTAGTAGGTACTTCATTTCCATCTCTAAAACCTGCCATTCCCTGGGTACACGCTTTGTCTTAGGCCTAGAGCTGTGGCTGTACTTCAGTGACTGAAGCTGGGTAGTGCTCAGCAAATGCTGCAGAGACCAAGGCAATTGCATTCTGTCCACTGATGGGCTGTGCATCCACCGGGGACAGCTGTATCTTCCTCTTTAAATGTCAGATGCTGTTCTCTCCCTGGCTAAAGTTAAAAATGATTATGTTTCCAGTTGGCATATGACAGGTTTTACATTACTAATAGGCTCCCTGGCACAAGGCAGAGAGCCCCTGTGCCAGTACTTGCAGTACCCACAGAGACTGTGCTAATCACCTTCCCAAATATAGTTGTGACTGTCACCATCCATCTTGGGGGTGGTGTGCAGTCATTACCTGCATATTTTACAGGATTTGAATGTCTCACCCTTTTCATGTGGCCCCAGTGAAAGGCTGCTGTGTAGACATGTTGCATGAAAGTAAAACCAGGACACAGGCTGGGCATCCTGCCCATTGAGGGTACTCTGAGCTGTGTGATGACCCGGCACAGACCCCAGGGTCAGTGTTCTGGCACTGCTGCCCTGGATTAGATATCTGTTCTGCTTCCTGTCTGCTCTGAGCCATTTCCCAGAGCCACCAATGAGTGCTTCCACAATCTAGTGAGGTGACAGTCACAGTGTTAAGGTGTCAGGTGGCAGTCACAGTGCTAAGGTCTCTGTGCTCTGAGCCTGTGCAGCTGGGGAATAATATAATTCACAGCAGTATAATTAATTCACTGCCCCTTTCCACCTCAACCCACATAGGGGACTATCTCTTGAGTATGAAGAGATAATGAGATGTAGGGGCTTATTTCCAGCCAGACATTTCGAATCATTTCAATAGCAGTTAGTAGATATATTACCCAAACCTCTGGGATACTGATGTGCACCATTTTATGCTTAGTACCTAGAGGCATGAGCACCTGGCAGATTTGGGGTGTAGGATGACTGTTGAATTATTTTCAAGGCAGTTATTTTTCCTGTTTCTCTCTCTGCAAGGGAAAATGATTGAGTCAAGTGTATGTTTGAGTGGCCTACACTCCCAATTTATTTTTCCTGGAGGTAATGGCATACACTATCTACCATCTGATGAGAAGAGGGCAAGTAGGCCAGTGGGCAGGGAGCTTGGTCTTAATGCTTCTTCCAGTTCTTTCTTAGGACGGATAGTGTCTTGAGTTTCTGTTGAGAAAGATCAGGTCTCAGTAGCAACAACAACAACAACAACAACAACAGGGGCTGGAGAAATAACACAGGAATTAAAGCATTTGCCTGGCATATAGTGCTTAACACTGGTTCAATCCCCAGTACCACTTTGAGACCTACTGCAAGTGATCCCTGAGCTTAGACCCAGGAATAAGACCTGAGCAATACTAGGTATGCACCTCTTTGATTTACCTCAAAGGCTTTCCCCTTTTCCTTATCCACTTTTACCCTATATATAATGAAAGGTTTTTTAGGAATCTATTTAAACTACAATTCTCTTGGCATCCTCACTTTCTTTCCAAAGCCTCCCATTCTCTGGGTACTTGATAATCTGGAACATTTCTTTTGGAGTCTTCATGGATACTCCCATGAGTCAGTAGCCTCACCTTCTTTCTGTTTCCTCCCATGTGATGCACTTCACCTTCTACCTGTGTGTCCTGGGCTCTCTATTTGCTTCTCCTGCCAACTCTACCTAGATTTATTCTCCTATAGTGTGTGTGCGTGTGGGGAGGGGACAAGGGGGTGTACATACTCCATTTTGAGGACACACCCAGTAGTTGGAGAGATGCTTAAGTAGAGCATATGCATTGGTTCCCTCATTACTAGTTATTGCCCTCACCCTCCATACTCAGCATATTCTATTGATATTACCATCTCCTGGAAGCCCGCCTTCCTCACTAAATGAAACTGCTGCCTTTCTCTGCTAGATCACTGGCATCCTGCAACACATCTGTTTTTGAACAACATCCAGTTGTATTCAAGCCTACTCTTAGCACCTTTCTCAGGGCTCAGTTCCAGCATTACTCAGAAGACCAACCATTCAGTGGCTGAATGGAACCTAGGTATCCCAAGGTAAAGCAGTTCCTCCAGAATTGCATGATTTTCCCAGTCTTTCCTTCCCTTTTTATGTTTTTCTTTCAACTTAAGTCTCCTAAAGGCAGGGCTCATTTTTCCTCTCTGTAACTTCCCTGGTATTTCAATGGCATGACTTTCAATGCATGCCAGGCAATTTCAAACAAATGAGAGAAATCATATAACTATCTCTATCAATTCCATTAGAACACTGAGAAATGGTTTTGTGGAACCTCCTCCTCTTAGACCCTTCACACATTAGGGTTTTTTCTTTCTCTGATGTAAATGGCAAAGAGACTTGTATGATTGCAGTAATTGAGAATACTATTAGAGTATTCTCTATTCTAGTATGCTATTAGAGTATTCTAATAGTTTTCTCTAATAGTCTGAGGATTGAAGCTTCAACCAAGGTAGTATCAAAAATTTCTGCTGCATAGAGCAGGCACAGTCACCACTGACTTAAACAGAAGTTTATTTCTCTCATACACAATATGTCTAAATGCTGGCTGACAACTTCTATTTCTAGCAGAGAGAACCTGGCTATGTTAATAACTTCCAAATATCTGCAAATTAAATATCTATAAATTAAAAATAATGTTATCACAGGGTTTTGTGGAGATCTAAAATGATGGACTCTGGCACAGGATACCCAGTAAATATTAGGAAACCATTTTCCTAAAACACCTATTATTTTTTAATTATCTTTATTTAAACACCGTGATTACAAAAATAATTGTAGTTGTATGATTACAGTCATGTAAAGAACACCCCCCTTCACCAGTGCAGGATTCCCACCACCAATTTCCCAGATCTACCTACTCCCCACCCCACCCACACCTGTACTCGAGACAGTCTTTCTTTTTCCCTCATTCATTCACATTGTTATGATAGTTTTCAGTGTAGTTATTTCTCTAACTGCACTTATCATTCTTTGTAGTATGGATGTTAAAAGAACACTTCTCACTAAAAAAATCAGCTCAAATTATTTTAGATATTTTTGTTTTGCAGGTTAAAGTTTTTTTTAAATAAAGAGACTATTTACAGTCGCGTGGGGGGTGCGAAAAATGTTTTCTTCTTCCTAGGGGGGCATGACAGAAAATAATTGAGAAGCACTGGCCTAAATACAGGGAGACCTTACTCCTGAAGTATTCAGGCATAAGACCAACTCTGGGCTCCAGACATACTAGGTTGTCCTACCCCTCTGTCATTCTCTGTGGTCTCATTAAAATTTTTTCGCACAATCATAGTTGCTGGTATCAGATCTCTGTAGTTAAAGATCCTGGTTTCTGTGCATATCCTACATCTAGGTAAGGATGATGTGGAGCATCCTCTAGTTTCACCTCACCATTAGAGGGCTGTTACTCCACCCTGGATTTACGTGTAGCTACCTAAGACCCACCCATTTCTGGGAGGGGACTTGGGAACCGGATATTAGGTGTGAGCTTACCTGCAAGACCCGGCCCATTCCTGGGAGGGGTCTTGGAATAGGTAGATAAATCCTGGAGCCCGGGGATTAGGGGGTCTGCCCTGCTGCGCTCGAGGGCTTTAGGTTCTTTGCCTCTTTTGGTCTTTGACCAGGATGGAGGCCAAAGGAAGATGGCTGAATAATATGATGCAGGGCTAAGAATGGCCGAATGCTTGAAAGGTTATGAGATAGACCACCTGTGGTGGTCAGGGCATGAATAAAGCTGATGGTTCTTGATGGCTGCCATCCATCGCCATCCAGCCCCATCGTCAATTATTTAATTCAACAGAGGGCAATGTGGAAAGCCTTGCCTGAAAGCGGGTTTTTGCTGTTGCTAAGTCGTATGGATGTTAAAAGAACCCTCTTTGGAGTAAGTCAATGCCGGGGCAGTGGTAGGATATTTCCTGGTAGAGGTTTGCTTCCTGGTGATGTTATAGACAACCGTGATTGTTTCCATAGATGGTATCCATGGTTCAGGGGTGAATGGACAATGCCTTTTCTTCTGAGGCCTAGGCCAAGTCATTATGACAATGTTCAGGATGTAAGGCCCCACTGCATGACAAAATTTGTGTGTACCTATGCCTATTAGATAAGAATTTGTTTGCATATGTAATATTTCCCTATTTTAATGTGCCTATGTAAAAAAGTGATGCCACAAGGTATTATTGGTGCATTGGGGCTGAGGGAACAAGGCCAACAATTCCTGTAACTTGGTTCTGACATGAACTCTAAACAGAGAGACTTTTCTACCAGAATTCCTTATAGAATAAATCACACACACACACACACAACACACATACACACACACACACACACACACACACGGGAAATTGTCACTATATAAGAGGATATTCAATAAGGGTTATACCTGTTAAGGGAATACATTTAAAGAAATATTCAAAGGAGCTATACAAGTCCCTTTTAAATCTTTAGAAATAGTCAGTGTGTGTGTGTGTGTGTGTGTGTGTGTGTATGTCTGTGTGTGTCTATTTGTGTGTATGTGGGGGGGTGTGGGTGTAAAATCCAGAGCACCACTTTGACACAGAGTCTGGTAGCAAGCAAAGGTCCACAGTGAAGGGAAGTGGAGGAAAGGAGGCCGATGAGAAAAAATCAGTAGCAACTGAGTATTGGTTTCTTCTCTGGCTGAGAGTCTATCTTTTCACTTTGGGAGCTGATTGGCAGCTGGCGTGAGTGGGGATAATGATCTGCTTCCTGAGGAGCCAAGAACCGAGGGTAAAAAAGGTTAAATGTGGGGTAATAGCAGGTGGGGGTGAGGGAGTGAAGGACTAGAAACGAGCTAGTAAGGTAGCGAGCAAAGGGGGGAAAGACAATATACAAGATAGGCATTCTGTATATTGCAAATGTACATTAAACAGACATAGGTATGCAGACCTGTACGCTCATGCACATACATCATCAGACACCAAGGATCTTATGGGTCCGCGGGCCACATATTGTATTTGTATCTGTTTTGTTTCTTCATTGCAAAATAAGATATATGCAGTGTGCATAAGAATTCGTTCATAAGTTTTGTTTTTACTATAGTCAGACCCTCCAATGGTCTGAGGGACAGTGAACTGGCCCCCTGTTTAAAAAGTTTGAGGACCCCTGGGTTACACTCTTAAAGATAACCCAAATGGAATGGGACAGAATGCTTAAGAAATAAAATAAAATAAGAAAAAGACAGCATGTCTGATATGAAGATTTTCCATTTTCTAGGTCAGTCATGCTTGGTTAGGGTAGACTATACTGAAGAGAGGCTTCATGAATTAGATTGTGTATAGTGTCTTTCTAAAAAAAATCATAGTACTTAGAGTCTAGAAAGCTAAGTGAAATGGTAATGAGCACTTACATGGAGTCAATACCATGAAATAGACATGTCACAGAGGACATTGGAGAGACATTGGTATGGCAAACACATATACTCATGAGCTTATATCGGCATACACTGAGGATAAATCCATGGATTACAGTTGAAAAATTAATCCAGGTGCAGTGAGAAAGGACACTTTTTTTTAAAAGAAAAGAGTACATAAGATAAAATAAAATAATGTAAAATAAAAAGAAAGAAAAATATAAATATTTATATATATTATGGTTAGTGTTGGTAAACTTTACTGAAGAAATGCTTCATGGCTTATTGTGTATAGAGCACTTTTAAAAAACAATCTTAATTTTCAAGTCTAGAAAACTAAGTGATATGGTAGTAGTCCCTGTATATTGAATTTATACCATGATACACTGCCCAGTGGGTCTTGAACATATCGTTTCCTTTCCTAAAAGCATTCTAAGATTATGAGCCCTGTTATATCTTGTTAAACTATCTATACTTTATGCGCAGTGGTTGAGAATGGAGACTGATGGGAAGGAAATTTGCCAGAAACTTCCTCAAGCTCATCCCTCTTGTGCTGGGTTGGGGGTGGGGAAGGCCTGGTGTCCCCTTCAAAGTCCTCCCTGGCACCCACCTCGCTGGCTCCCCTGGGTGGGGGCCCAGGTATGTCCTTGGAGTCCGGGAGGATAAAGAGGGAAGGCTGTTGGGGAGCAGAAACCCCATAGCCCCATTTAAGCTTGGTAGAAGGCGTACAGCTTGAAGCCTCTCAGTTCCCATGCTGGCAAAAGCCTCCCGGTTCCCAGAACCTTTATTAGCTATTTAATATGCTTCCACTATTTAGTTAAAACCCTTCTCTGTTATCTTTTTATTCCTCCCCCTTCTCCTGTCCCTATTTCACTTTTCTTTCTATTTCTCTCTCTCTTTCTCTCTCTCTCTCTTCTCTCTCTCTCTCTCTCTCTCTCTCTCTCTCTCTCTCTCTCTCTCTCCCCGCGCTCTCCCTCCCTCCCTCCCTCCCTCCCTCCCTCCCTCCCTCCCTTCCTCCTTCCTTCCTTCCTTCCTTCCTTCCTTCCTTCCTTCCTTCCTTCCTTCCTTCCTTCCTTCCTTCCTTCCTTCCTTCCTTCCTTCCTTCCTTCCTTCCTTCCTTCCTTCCTTTGTCTGGCAAACTCCGCTGTGCTATCTCTCTGGGCCCCTTTGTTTGTTTTTTTGTACCACACCCGGAGGTGCTCAGATATTATTCCTAGCACTGCACTCAGGAATCATTCCTCTCAGGCTTGGGGAACTATATGGGAAGCCGGAGATCTAATCTGGATTGGCCGAATGCAAGGCAAATGACCTACCCACTGTACTATCACTCCAGCCCAACCTTTTATTTTTGACTACAAAAGAATTGAAAAAGTATAGAGCAAGCGCCTTACTCTTGTTCTATTTCGTAGGTCCCTGCACAATTGATTTCTTTTGGGTTGTGGCAAATAAAAACTTATTTTTTCCACTTGCTTCAATATTTAACCAATTACCATCATTTTAAATTTAGGAAGTTTAATAACACATATGTTATGTATGAACACGATATGTATACATTTTGATAAACTTTGCAAAATATGTATTAATTATCTAAATTTTTATCGTGTAGAAAGGCAGCTATGTTAACAACTATACCATCCATGTCCCAGAGTTTTGTTTACATGGATTAATGAAATATACTGTTAAGTTTTTACTTGTTTGACTAGGTTACATAGGTGAAGACTATTTTTAGTTTTTTGGTTTTGGGCCACACATTGTGGTAATATGGTGCTGATTCTGTGCTCAAAAATTACTCCTGGCAGGTTTGGGGGACCATATGGGATGTTCAGGATCAAACCCTGGTCTGCTGTATGCAAGGCAAATGTCCTTCTTGCCATACTCTCACTTCAGCTCCAGGTGAAGACTTTTTGATTTTCATTTGTTATTAAGCAATTGTATATACTTACATATCATTTGCCTATTTGGGAATCAAACTTGAGGATCTCATCAAGTCTTTTATTTTCTTTCTAGATGAGTTTAAAGATGATTTAAAGTTTTTTAAACCTTTTTTTCTGTTTAGAGTATGTCATGAAAGATTGTGAATTGATTTAAAGAACTTAAGAATGACTGCATTTGGTCCGGAGAGATAGCATGGAGGTAGGGCGTTTGCCTTTCATGCAGGAGGTCATCGGTTCAAATCCCGGCGCCCCATATGGTCCCCTGTGCCTGCCAGGAGCAATTTCTGAGCCTGGAGCCAGGAATAACCCCTGAGCACTGCCAGGTGTGACCCAAAAACCAAAAAAAAAAAAAAAAAAAGAATGACTGCATTTAAAAATTTCCTGATTATTTAAGTGTAGAAACTAGTGTGAACACCTTGATATTACTTGATTTCTCTGTTTTTCAGTTTCCTGTGATTATTATACATTTATGAATTAGAAACTTATTACTAAATTTTATTTAATTTTTTTATTTGACTAAAGAACTATGGTTTTCAAAATTATTGATAATTGATTTTTAGGCATGTAATATTTCAGCACCTATTTCACCAGTTCTCCTATGTCATCCTCTGCCCCCAACGAACCTCCTGAGCCCCTGCCTGCCATCTTGTTACGTACATTAAAGTTTGGTGGTTTCAGCTTAGATCTCCTATTTTAAGTGTTGTTAAGACTGTGCTTTGCTCAATTTTAAATTTATTGAAGACTCTCCATACTGTTTTCAACAGAGACTGAACCATACAACATTCCCACCATTTTCATTCAATAGTGGATGAGGGTTCCTTTTTTTACCACATTACTACTAATAAGTTGTTCCTACTGTTTTCAATATGTGCCATTTTCACTGGTGTGAGATGATGTCACATTCTTGTCTTGATTTGGAGTCACCTGCTGTCAAGTGATGTCGATCACTTTTTCAGGTGTCTATTGGTGATCCACTTGTCTTGCTCTGAGAAGTGTTAGTTCATTTTCTCTCCCAAGTTTTAAATTAATTTTTGTTGATATTTATATATGAATTCAATAAGATTACATTGAATTTAGGTAAGATAGTAATATTAATAATGTTAATTATTCTTTTTTTTTTTTTTTTTGGTTTTTGGGTCACACCCGGCAGTGCTCAGGGGTTACTCCTGGCTGTCTGCTCAGAAATAGCTCCTGGCAGGCACGGGGGACCATATGGGACACCGGGATTCGAACCAACCACCTTTGGTCCTGGATCGGCTGCTTGCAAGGCAAACGCCGCTGTGCTATCTCTCCGGGCCCAATAATGTTAATTATTCTTAAAATTAATAAGAATATTGATTCTTATTAATATAACTACCATACCTAAATTCAATATAAACCACATCAAAATTCTTCCAATTCATGAGCATGGAATATTTTTTCCATTTCCAAAGGTCTTCTCTCTCTTTCTTAAGTAATTTAAAGTTATCATGGTATACATGTCCCAAATCTTTTATTAGGTTGGTTCCTAGATATATCATATTCTTGGATACAATTTTAAATGGAATAGACTCCCTGATATTTTCCTCTTTTGATTAATATTTGTTCAAGAAATGCAACTGATTTATGTGTATTGACTGTGATACCAACTACTTTACTGTATTGATTTATTTTTTTAGAAATATTTTTGTGAGCTTTTTAGATTATTTTATGTATGTTATTATGTCATCTGCAAATAGGGATAATTTGACTTATTTCCCAATTTGTATTTCTTTGATTTGTTTTTCTTATCTGATTGTTATGGTAAAGACTTCTAAAACTATAATAAAAGTGGAGACAGTGGGCATCCTTACCTTGTGCTCCATCTCAGAGTAAATGGTTTCAGTTTTTCACTGTTAAGAATAATTCTGGGGGCCCGGAGAGATAGCACAGCGGTGTTTGCCTTGCAAGCAGCCGATCCAGGACCAAAGGTGGTTGGTTCGAGTCCCGGTGTCCCATATGGTCCCCCGTGCCTGCCAGGAGCTATTTCTGGGGCGGAGGCGGCGGCGGCGGCGGTGCGCGTGGGGCCCGAGGAGGCGTCTTGGCCTCGGGGCTTTGGCGGTTGTCGCGGGGGAAACCTCTGGGGGACCCCGAATTGAAACCCGGTGAGGGGGCGTTGGCGCCCGACTTCGCGACCCGCGCCCGGCCTGGTAGTGTCCGAGCGGCCTCCGCCTCCGCCTCCGCCTTGGCCGCGCGGCCCCGCTGGGGAGGACCGGGTAAGGGGCCCAGGCGGACTTCGGAAGAGCCGTTTCGCGCAGGTCTCCGCGCATCGCAGCTCTGGCCACTGGAGGGGAACCGTAGGGGGACTGCTGCCGCCCCTCCCGCCCCCTCCCCGCATCCCGTCCCCTGGTGCGGACTCGAGGCCGCTGGGAGAAGGGGCTGGCCTGGCCCCAATGGCTTCCCCCCCCACCCCAAAACCATCCCTGCTCCCTCGCGCTGATTTCTTGGGGTCCTTGTTGCAGGCCACACTTGAGAACCAGTACCAAGGGTCATTCAGTTCTCTTTCCCTGGTTCAGTGTTAGATACTTGGATATGAATGTCTTCTGTCCGGAATATTTTCAGGTTCTTGGAAGTTGCTGTGCAGACCTGAGGTCACACCCAGAAATATTGCCTGTTTTGGTAACCCCTGACACTGCACTCAGGAAGCACTCCTGGTGACAGTTTAGGTCAAGGAATCCCTGGAATTTGTGAACATACTCTTCAAGAATTAAAAGAAAATGGAACAACCATATATTATATCTGACGAAGAGGAACCAGAACCACAGAAGAGTGTAAAAACTACTAAAAAAGTGGGAGATGAGGGTGCTGAATTGATCTTTGTTGGGGTGGAACATGCAAATGAAGATGCTGAGCTGATCTTTGTTGGAATGACTTCAAATTCAAAACCAGTTGTTTCAAAAATTTTAAATAGAGTCACCCCAGGTTCATCCTTAGGGAGAAAAAAATATGGTCACCCTAGAAGAAGAGATACGGCCCAAAAATTGAAACCTGTAAGTCATGTCAATTCAGCATCAGATGTAGAAGCTATTTCACCCCATTCTGTATCTGAATTAAGATCAGCAGGTAGTCCTCTTATAGAGCCTTTGCCAAAGCCTAATTCTCAAAGTAATTTACAGCAAGTTGTGCCTAATAGTTCTTCAGAGTTACATTCGCCTTTGACTACATTTTCAAGTTCATTGCAGCATCCAGGAGCAGCACTTTCTGTAGGAGGTATGAATGAAAGTCCTCTTGTATCAAAGAGAATTTCCATCTCTGAAGCAAACTGTGAAAATCCCAAAAGACCTAAACTCAGTGATGGAATTGTAGGGGCACATTCTTCAGCTCTGTCCCCTTCAGGAATCGTCAGGTCCCCTTCAGCTGCTCAACAAAGCATACTCTCAAATGTTGATACCTCAGTAAACCTAGTTCAGAATGGAGCTCCCCTTTTAATAGCTTTGCCAAAGGACAATATCTATTTTAAGCCCATAAGTGCTGTTAGGGAAAATAGACCAGCAAAAGCAGATGTTCTGAGTCTAGTAAGTGAAAATAAAACTGTTGATCCCAACAAAGAAAAACTCGTGTTACTTCATGACTATTATTACGGACAGCATAAAGGAAACGAACAGCCAGAACCGAAGACATATACAGTCTTTAAATGCCTTAGGTGCTTGAAAGTGTTAAGAAATATTAAGTTTATGAATCACATGAAGCACCACTTAGAAATTGAGAAGCAGGGGGGTGACAGCTGGGAAAACAATACCACGTGTGAACACTGCCACCGGCAGTTTCCCACTGCCTTCCAGTTGCAATGCCACATTGAAAGTGTGCACTCTTCCCATGAGCCCTCTGCTGTATGTAAGATTTGTGAATTGTCATTCAAGTCAGATCAGATTCTCCTAGAACACATGAAGGACAATCATAAACCTGGTGAAATGCCTTATGTGTGCCAGGTTTGCAATTATAGATCATCAGCCTTTGCTGAAGTGGAAACACATTTCAGAACATGCCATGCATATACTAAGAATTTGCTCTGTCTATTTTGTCTCAAGATTTTCAAAATTGGAACACGATATATGTCTCATTTTAGAGGACACTGGGAAAATAATGTTCACCCATGTTCCAAATGCCGTCTGCAGTTTTTAACTTACAGGGAGAAAATAGAACACAAAACTCATTTCCATAAAATGTTTAAGAAGCCTAAACAACTAGAAGGATTGCCACCTGAAACAAAAATTGTTATTCAGGTCTCACTAGGATCTCTTCAAGCAGCATCAGAGGAAGAAGTAGCATCCATTACTGTGAGCACCTCTGATTTTGAACCATCACTCCCCAATCCTAAAAGTAGAATTTCAAAAAAGAAATGATTCTAGTTTAACCAATTATAAACATTCCCATTAGTTGGCATTTTAGATTTAATTTTTGCCACACCCAGTGTGTTTAGATTTCTGCTCCTGGCTCTGCTCTGTAGTTTTTCCCAGTTGTGCCTGGGAAATATTGCAGGACTAGAGATTGAACGAGGGCTTTTTGCATGCACTCATACACTCAGCTACTTGAGCTTTCACTCTGGTCCTTTATTTTAAAATGTATTACCTGGTGTATTTATGTGACACCTTTGGCTTAACACTTAAAAGGTGTGTATTAAGAAAGGGAAAAACTGAATGCCTTTTGCTTTAGTTTTTACTTGAGTTTTTATTTTAAATTTAAAAGCTTATTTATATATGTAAAAATCTTGTTTTTTGTATTTATCTTCATTTTTTCCATGCCTTGAAGAATTTAGTCAGATCGTAATGGCTTTGTGATGGTATGGTTCAGTTTGCTGCTAAACTCCCAGAAGTGCCTATTTTACTGTCCAAAAATAATCTGATTCTGAAAGCATGGATGTGAAAATGTTGGCTGAGAAGCGCTGGCATAACCAAAAAGGGGAAGTTACTTAATGGAGAACAAGATCTCCTTTTCCCCAGCTAGGGTAAAAGCACATAACATTTTTTAGAGAAAAGGAGGAAGGAATACTCTCAGAATGTCATTAACAAGGCCAAGAATATCTAAGGAAGCAAGCACATTAAAAAATGTTTGGTAAAGGGATCTTGTAGACATCCACTGCTATGTTTCATGGCTTTAGAAGGAGAAACAGTGGTTATTAATAGAATTGGGCCTGGGGCCAGGGCCATTCCTGAATAATTTGTAGAGGCAATTGGTTCTTTTCCCCCTCATTCTGGCCTTTGAACTAGCCATATCCTTTAAAAGAAAAGGTGACCTTTCATAAGGGAAAGAATCCCTGATATATCCATAGTTAGAACTGAAAAGGCTAAACAAATGTTATCTGTCTATTTCATGAACTGGGCTAAATGTAGTCCTCTTATTAACAAGGAATGAGGCCTTGTCCAAGGATAGAAGATGCTATAGGGTAGGGCACTGGATTATAGGGATTTTCCTTATATTTTTCTGTGTACACTGAATATGTTTTTTGTAATTTTGTATCTTGCTGTGAACATGAATGTATAATGAATAGTTATTGTATGTATGAGTTTCTGCTTTATCAAACTAAGTTTGGATTCCTACATACTCCTGTGTGCAAGATATGTCCATTTCAATAACTTTTAAGTCTTAGGTTACTATCAGTCTATTTACTACTTATCTAATCTATAACTGCTATGGGGAAATTTTTCACAACTCCAATGGCTTTTTTTCCATGCCTATATAGAACTGTGGAATGCTCTGTGTATGTTTCTTAAATATCAGTGGCCTTGGCCACTTACCTAGGTTTCAACATTGAGTTTTTTTAGGGATGTTCTAGTTCAATCTCTTCTCCAGCTTCCTTAAACCTTTAGGTACCCAGCCTGTGTACCATTCAAGGAATCTGGGATCCTAACTGAAGACCTAATGAGAAAACTTCACTTCTCTCTGAAAAGCACCTTATCTTATCCTATACTTAACTATCAGAAGCTTATTTAGTTATCCCTTTTTTTTTTTTTTTTTTTTTTTTTGGTTTTTGGGTCACACCCGGCAGCACTCAGGGGTTACTCCTGGCTGTACTCTCAGAAATACCCCTGGCAGGCATGGGGGATCATATGGGATGCCAGAATTTGAACCACCGTCCTTCTGCGTACAAGGCAAATGCCTTAGCTCCATGCTATCTCTCCGGCCCCTAGTTATCCCTTTTAGAATTGAGGAGGAAGGACAACAGATAACGGTAGTTGTGAGTATAATATGTTTTAGATTATTTTCCAGTGTGGGTTTATATTTTCTCTGTTCTTGATTATTTATTTGATAAACACTTTGAACATTTTACCAGTCTTTCATTAGTGTCCCATTCCAAAGCACATGAGGACAAGTTAAACTTCATTTTTTTAAGTGTAAAAAGTGTGAGTTTCACATGTCTGGTTTTAGGTAGAAACAATTCTGTTTATAAACAGATTTTCAGACTTTTGTGTGCTATTCTCTTTCTGTAGTAAAAGTAGGACATGTCTTGTTTTTGTGATTAGTATTGTCAACACTTAGTATTGTTTGCTGTACTAAAGCATGCTCTTAAAGAGTATAGATTGTTTTTTTTCTATAGCTTCCAGTGAAAATGACTCCTGCCATTTTCCTTCCATTAACTATGCTATGCTTCTCCCATTTCTCACATTGATGTACTTTTTTTTTTTTTTTTTTGGTCATACTGAACTTTCGTTTCCTTAAGTAGATCACATTTATTTTTCCTGATCCAAAGACTTTGCAGCTGCTTATCTCTTTCTTAGAATGTTTTTCCCAAGACCTGCATGGCTTGCTACCTCATTTAATTATTTGACATTTTCTTTGGTTCTTTGAGCTTCTCCAGTGTTCTTAAGATGATACAATGAGTATCATTTCCTTCCCTTTCATCTCCTTTAAGGCACTTTAAGTATCCCCATTCTATCCCCTCTTCCCAATCTAGGAAGAGTTCTTAAATTTTCACCAAAATCTGAAGAGACATTAAGGGCTTTGCTTCTCTTAGAATTGAGCTAGCTTTAGTCAATTTCTGTGCCTGCAACGTAAGAAAATAGTGAGTTCTTTCAGGAGCTTTCTCTTTTTCTATTGATACCTCTATATTTTTAAAGGCATTGTCACTTTGTTTTGTTTACAAATATATTGAATATCTGTCAAATTACTATTTTGTTACTACCCTTTGTGAATCTTGTCTATTTTGCTTGCTTTTAGAGAAAATTACCATTTTATTAATGTTGCCCAAAATGTTAGTAAATATGAATCATAGTAATAAAATGTTTCTTCAAAAAAAAAAAAAAAAAAAAAAAAAAAAAAGAATAATTCTGGGGGCCCGGAGAGATAGCACAGCGGTGTTTGCCTTGCAAGCAGCCGATCCAGGACCAAAGGTGGTTGGTTCGAGTCCCGGTGTCCCATATGGTCCCCCGTGCCTGCCAGGAGCTATTTCTGAGCAGACAGCCAGGAGTAACCCCTGAGCAATGCCGGGTGTGGCCCAAAAACCAAAAAAAAAAAAAAAAAAAAAAAAAAGAATAATTCTGGGGGCCGGGCGGTGGCGCTAGAGGTAAGGTGCCTACCTTGCCTGCGCTAGCCTAGGACGGACTACGGGTTCGATCCCCCGGTATCCCATATGGTCCCCCAAGCCAGGAGCGACTTCTGAGCGCATAGCCAGGAGTAACCCCTGAGTGTTACTGGGTGTGGCCCAAAAACCAAAAAAAAAAAAAAAAAAAAGAATAATTCTGGCTGTGGGTTTGCTATAGATGGCTCTATGTCTGTGCATATATATGTGTGTGTGTGTGTGTATATATATATATACACTTTATATATAAAATATATATAAGTATAAAAGGATATATATAAGTATATAGATAAAGTGTGTATATATATTAAGGATATACATATACTTTTTTTAAAACTTTTTTTTAAATTTTTGGGCCACACCAGTGGCTCTCAGGGATTACTCTTGGCTCTGCACTCAGAAATTGCTCCTGGCAGGCTCAGGGGACCATATTGGATGCTGGGATTCAAACTGCTGCCTGTCCTGGGTTGGCTGCATGCGAGGCAAACACCCTACCATTGTGCTATCTCTCCAGGCCCCTATATATAATTTTTGTTATTATTTTTGGGCCACACCCAGTTGTGCTCAGGAATTATTCCTGGCTCTGTGCTCAGGAATGACTCCTAGTGGCACTTGGGGGACCATCTGGAATGCCAGGGATCAAACCTGGGTTGGTTGTATGAAGGTAAATTCTCACTGGACCCTGGCTCCAACAGCCCTTACATTTTGAGGAAAGTTCCCACTACCCTTATTTTGTTTAGGGTTTTATCATGAACGGATATTGAATCTTGTCAAAAGCTCTCTCTGTATTTACTGATATGATCATATGGCTTTTAACTTTCCTTTTTATATAATGTGGTAAATTATGTTAATTGATTTGCAGAGGTGAACGATCCTTGCTTCCCTGGGATAAATGTCACTTGATTGTAGTGTTTGCTATTTTTGAAATGTTGTTGGATTCTGTTCGCTAAGATTTGGTAAAGATTTTGGCATTGATGTTCATCAGAGATATTGGACTGAAAATTTCTTTTCTAGAAATGCCTCTGTCTGATTTGGGTATTAATGGAAAACTAGCTTCATTGAAGATGTAAGGAAGGATTCTTGTGTTTTTAATGTTTTGGAAGAGTTTAATGAGTAAATGTAGTATATCATTTCTGAATAGTAAATAGAATTCACCAGTGAACCTATCCAGACCAGGATTCTTGTTTTGGGGAGACTCTTATTATTGTTTTGATTCCTTACTTATGATTAGCCCATTTAGGTTTTCTAATTACTCTTCATCCAGCTCTGGGAGATTACATGACTCTAAGAATATGCAATTTTTTTTTGGGCCCGGAGAGATAGCACAGCGGCGTTTGCCTTGCAAGCAGGCAATCCAGGACCAAAGGTGGTTGGTTCAAATCCTGGTGTCCCATATGGTCCCCCGTGCCTGCTAGGAGCTATTTCTGAGCAGACAGCCAGGAGTAACTCCTGAGCACTGCCGGGTGTGGCCCAAAAACCAAAAAAAAAAAAAAAAAAAAAAAAAAGAATATGCATTTTTTTTCCTAAATTCTACAGCTTAAGATCATAAAGTTACTCATAGTAATCTCTTATTATATTCAAATTAGAGAATTATAATTTCTCCATTTCATTGCTGATTTGGGTTATTTGAACATTTTCTCTTTGTTTTTCCTATGAGTCAAGCTAAAGGTTTATCTATCTTGCTTATATTTCCAAAAAACCAACTCCTGATTTCATTGATTCTTTGAATTGCTATTTTAATTTTTGTGTTCTTGATTTCTGCTCGTTTTTATTATTTCCCTCCTACTACATTTTAATTTTTTGGGCCACACCCAGCGATGCTCAGGAGTTACTCCTGGCTGTCTGCTCAGAAATAGCTCCTGGCAGGCATGGGAGACCACATGGGACACCGGGATTCGAACTAACCACCTTTGGTCCTGGATCGGCTGCTTGCAAGGCAAACACCGCTGTGCTATCCCTCCGGGCCCACATTTTAATATTTTATTTAATTTGTTAAAATGTCATCTATCACATAATTGACATTGTTAACTGTAATACATTTGTTTTCAGATAAATGGGAGCAAATTTGTTAAAAAAAAATTAGAAAGAGGGGCCAGAAAGATAGCATGGAGGCAAGGCATTTGCCTTTCATGCAGAAGGACGGTGGTTCGAATCCCAGCATCCCATATGGTCCCCGAGCCTGCCAGGAGCGATTTCTGAGCTTGGAGCCAGGAGGAACCCCTGAGCGCTGCTGGGTGTGACCCCAAAACAAAAACAACCACCACAACAAAAAAACAAACAAAAAAATTAGAAAGAGAAAAAAACGAAGAAAGGTGGGGAAGAAGAAAAAAAAAGTATTGTGACCAGCAAATTTGCGAAAAGTATTGTATCTCCAATGAGGTCATTAACTCATTGTCAGAAGTTTAGTAAGTTCTTGTAACTAGTTGACCATTCTGTTACTTCATTTGTTTGTAAATATTAGATGGCTTCAGATACACATTGGCATCTAAACTGGTGTGTACCAATAGGATGACAGTATTAAACAAATTAAGTTGTGACACAGCTTCATGTGTGGCTGTGAAGTCCATGAGTTCAAACCACTATTGCTGATACTGTGACTTTTATGAGTGTGGATACGTCTCCTGGAAATATGAGATGGCAGGTGGGAGGGTGCCTGCAGTCACTCCAAAATTGTCCTGGTAACATAAAGCCAAATGCCGACATACCTGGCATTTGTCAGATAGGTATCTCTGCAGAGAGTTGTAGAGGAATGGTGAAGCAGGAATATAGACAAAGCAGCTTTAGGGGTGATGGGTGCAGCAGGTGTGGCTTCAGCAGAGCAAGGACTTGGTCTGCTCTCTCATCCAGAGATTGCCAGAATTTAAGCTCTGTTGCTGGTGTATCTATTTTTCATGGCTTGACATAGTTCTTTTGAGAACAGAATGAGTTTGGCCAGTGGAGCTGGCTTGGTACAAACATGGTGACCTTTCTCCTACCTTTATAGTTTGCTATTCATTTTCTAGATTTTTGATATGTATGTTTAGGTTGTTGATTTTTGCTTTTTTGTTTGTTTGTTTTTGGGCCACACCAGCGGTGCTCAGGGGTTACTCCTGGCTGTCTGCTCAGAAATAGCTCCTGGCGGCATGGGGGACCATATGGGACACCGGGATTCGAACCAATCACCTTTTGGTCCTGGATTGGCTGCTTGCAAGGCAAACGCAGCTGTGCTATCTCTCTGGGCCCGATTTTTGCTTTTTCTTCCTTTTTTTGTTATTTGTTTTTGTCTACACTTCCTGGCTCTGCACTCAGAAGTCATTCTTGGCAGTTCTCAGGGGACCATCTGGGGTGCCAGGGATTGAATCTGGATCAATCATGTGCAAGGCAAGTATCCTCCTCACTATACTATCTCTCCAGTCCAACATTTCCTTCCTTCCTTCCTTCCTTCCTTCCTTCCTTCCTTCCTTCCTTCCTTCCTTCCTTCCTTCCTTCCTTCCTTCCTTCCTTCCTTCCTTCCTTCCTTCCTTCCTTCCTTCCTTCCTTCCTTCCTTCCTTCCTTCCTTCCTTCCTTCTTTCTTTCTTTCTTTCTTTCTTTCTTTCTTTCTTTCTTTCTTTCTTTCTTTCGATAGCATTTTAGGATTTTTAAAATATAATATCACATCCAAATAATGAGAACTTGATCTATTTTCTTTCTTTTTTTTTTCTTTTTTCTTTTTGGTTTTTGGGCCACACCCAGCGTTGCTCAGGGGTTACTCCTGGCTGTCTGCCCAGAAATAGCTCCTGGCAGGCATGGGGGACCATATGGGACACCGGGATTCGAACCAACAACCTTAGGTCCTGGATCGGCTGCTTGCAAGGCAAATGCTGCTGTGCTATCTCTTCGGGCCCCTATTTTTTTTCTATTTGAATGCCATTGATATATTTTTCTTGCCTAATTGCTATGGTAAGTACTTATAGCATTATATTTAATAGAAGCTGGAGAGAGGGCAACTTTGTCTTTTGCCTGATCTTAGAGGAAAGGCTTTTAGTATTTCCCATTGAGTATAATGTCTGCCATGGACTTATGATAAATACTATTGACTATACTGATGCAATATATTGTTGCAAAATTGAATTGATTCAATTCCGATTTTGTTGACTTTTTATCGTTAATAGGTGCTGGATCTTAGCAAATGTTTTCTATGCATGAAATATGACATGATCATATGATTTTAATTTTAATTTTATTGATATTGTGGTTTGAATTGTGTGTGTTAAACCATGCTTTTATCCCTGTAATGATTCTTTCTTCATCATGTTATATAATTTTTTAATTCATTGTTAAATTCTATTTGCTGCTATTTTACTAAGGATCTTTGCACCTGTGTTAACCAAAGATATTGGCTCATAATTCTTTTTTTTTGGGTCATATCTCTGCTCTTGCTATCAAGTGATGTTTGCTTATTCGAAGTTATGTAGTTATGTAGTAGTGTTTCTATTTCTTCAGTTTCAGGGAAGAATCTGAAAAGAATTGGCAGTAGGTCCTCATAAAGGTTTAAAAGAATTCACTAGTGACTCCATTTGGGTCTGGACTTTGGTTTTTGGAAAGACTTTTGAATATCAATTTAATTTCCTCAGTCTTGATAGGTCTGTTTAAGTATTCCAACTATCTTGGTTCAGTCTTGGAAGGTCATAAGAGACCAAGAATTTATTCATTTCTTCTGGCTCTCTTGTTTTATGCATAGAGTTTTGGAAAGCAATCTCTTATAGTTCTTTGAATTTCTATGGTGTCTTTTGTGATATCCTGCTTTTGTTTCTTATTTGGTTCCTAAGGGCTCTTTTTCTTTGTGTATCTTGCTAATGGTTTATCTTGGCTTTTTTTTTTTTAAATCAATTTGGTTTCATTGGTACTTTGGATTCTTATTTTTTTTTTTTTTGGGAGTATGGGTTGGGCCATACTCGGTGGCGCTCAGCAATTACTCCTGGTTCTGTGCTCAGAAATTACTCCTGGCAGGCTGGGGGACCATATGGGATGCCGGGGATCCTATGTCAGCTGCATGGAAGGCCAGTGCCCTACCACTTTGGATTTTTTTTTTAGGATTCCAGTTCATTAATTTCTGCTCTAAGTTTCTCCTGATCTGTTGATATGATTATATGATTTTTATTCCTATGGGATAATAAACTTCTACTATTGCTAAGATTCCAATCTTGTATATTTTTACAGTGTTAGTAAAGTGAGTTCTGAAATACAAAGAGCTCTGTAGTGGAAGTCAGTAAATATTTGTTAAATAACTAAACATTATATCTACCTTATCAAATTTTGAAATTTTTCCTTGCTTTTGATCATATAATAGGAAGTCAGGTAGGGGACTTTTGCGCAATACTTTTAGGATACCTAAAACCAAGAAACGTTTGGAGATAGAATATTTACTATAAAAAGGAGTATATGTTTCCAATTTAGGATGAAGATCAGATACTGTCTGTCTGAGAGAGAAAACCAGAGCTAAAATTACTTCTTGACAAGTCCCTAGAAATGACCCTTTACTTAGCCGAGGGATCTCAGGAAAAGAAATCCTATGTAATCTGCTTTGCAACGTAGTGAGCATTTTATTCTAGTTATCATCATTTTGTGCTCTGGGTGGAAATGCACACTTATGTCCTTGATGAGAGTCTCTTCTTTCTCCTCTCATATTGTCATTTTTTTGTCTTTAGACCACAGTCAGTGATACTCAGGGATCACTCTTGGTAGTGCTTGGGGAATCCCAAGTAGTACCTGGAATAGAACTGTGGTTATTGGCAGCTTGCAAGACAAGTGTCAGAATACTATATTATGTCTCCATCCTTCTTATATATTCTAAATAAAACTATTTTGTTCTACTGTCTTTTCTGTAGATTCTTTTAATTTTGTTTGTTTGCATTTTTTTGTTTTTGGGTCATACCTGGCAGAGCTCAGGGGCTACATCTGGCTCTGTGCCTAGGAGTTACTCCAGACAGTGCTTGGTGGACTATATGGGATACTAGGGATACCAGGTTGGCTGCATGCAAGGCAAGGGCTCTACCTATTGTACTAACACTCCAGTTCCATAAATTATTTTCTGTGATGAAAGACAAAGAACCTAAAACTACGTAGAGATTGGGACTGACTTCCTTTCCCATGAAGAGTATAATCTCAATTTGACCCAAGAAACATGGCTCCCTAAAAGTTTGGAAGGTAAAGAGCAATGTGCATAGTGAAGATCAAGTGGGTCTCAGAGTCAGTTTGATGACTGCCTTAATGAGACTGGAAGGCCTTTGATGTTCATTCCATATTAGACTCAGCTCCTACAGACTTTAGCAGTCCAATACACTGCCCATCCCCTCTGCTATTTACCATTTCAACCACAATTAGAATTAGGTCACCAACATGGACTAAAATTAGTCTTTTTAACTTTAGTTGTGAACGTGATACCTTCGTGTGTCAATATTTCAATCCGTTTCTTTTAGTTTCTATATTGTTCTAGGAATAGATAAGTGCAAGATAGGTAATATTTAGTCCATTCAGAGTTCATAGTCTAAGAGGGGAGAAAATAATGTAAACAAATAAGTATCAGTGTTACAAAAGCTATTCTAGTTTTCCCAGCAAGTTGGGAAAAGAGAACAGGACATTTTGTCTTTGAATCTAGGTATGTGGGAAATTCAAAATTGGATATTTGTGCTGAACTTTGAGAGATATAAGATTTGTCCAGGTGAAGAACTTTCAAGTGGAGGAAACAGCAGGAACAAGTGGGCATCGTGGCACATTAGTTCAGGTTGTAAGATCCATGTACTTTTTACAATTAGATGTAGAGAGTATCAATATTTTCCAGGAGTCTGTGGTGATTTTATACCAGTCCTATGGTTAAGAATAAAAGCAATAGCATATTGAAATGCAGAGAAGGAAAATGGAACCACTCCATGAAGAAAAAGGGAAGGAGAACCAAAGGATAACAAATGACATTATAGATGTAAGAAGAATTCCCCGTGAGTTTTTCCTTTAAAAATTTAAGTCTAGGGGCTGGAGCAGTAGCATAGTGAGTAGGGCATTTCCTTGCATGTGGCTAACCCAGGTTTGATTCCCTGGCAACCCATGTGGCCCCTGAGCTTGCAAAGGATAATTTTTTAAAATAGATCTTTATTTAAGTACCATGATTACAAGCATATTCGTAGCTGGGTCTTAGTCATAAACAGAATACCTCCCCCCACCCCCACAAAGAGTGATTTTATTTATTTATTTATTTATTTATTTATTTATTTATTTTTTGTTTTTGGGTCACACCCGACAGCGCTCAGGGGTTACTCCTGCCTCTATGCCAGTGCTTCTCAAATAGTGGGGCGCCCACCCCAGGGGGGGCACGGGGCTCCGTAAAGGGGGGCGCGTTTGACCTCGGCAAACACTGTCATAACAAGCTAAGCCCCGTGTTCATGTCTCTATATGTCTCTGGAGCTGAAAGTTGCGTGTCCTGCTTCAAAACCCCGCTTCGAAAAGCTATGCATTGCAAAATGTGCTCATTGTGGCCATTAATTCAGACATCACCTCTAATTAAAAAATCAGCTCAAATTATTTTATATATTGTTGTTTTGCAGGTTAAAGTTTGTTTGTTTGTTTTGGTTTTTGGGTCACACCCGGCAGCACTCGGGGGTTACTCTGGCTCTACGCTCAGAAATCGCTCCTGGCAGGCTCGGGGGGCCATATGGGATGCAGGGATTCGAACCACCGTCCTGCATACAAGGTAAACGCCTTACCTCCATGCTATCTCTCCGGCCCCCTCGAAGGGTAATTTTTGAGTGCAAAGCCAGAATAACCCCTGAGTGCTGCCGGGTATGGCCAAAAATTAAACAAACAAACAAACAAACAAAATTCAAGTCTATATTTCCCTGTTTTTGCTGTTTGACCTGTGATTTGAAAATAAATCTGCATGTCCTGGAACAACCTGTGCTGAGTGAGGAGCCTCAGTCTGGAGCATGGAGTGGTTGGTTGGCACTGCCCTATTGCGCTTCTGAAATGTCCTCTTCCCCTGACTGCCAACTTAATAGTATGCTAACTTCATCTTGGATCCTTGTTGTAATCGTCTCTAAGTTGTTTCTGAATTTATATTTTCACAACTCAGCAATAAACCAAATTCACATTGCTTCATCTTTCCAATTTCTCTGTGCATGATTTTGAAGCCCGCAAATATTTATTTTCCTAATTGGTTTCTGAATTTGTGTTAGCTAATGTGCCAAGTGCTGGAGATAAATAGGATATTTTCCTTGCCCTCAAGGAACTTTCAGTCTAGCATAGTAGGCAAATACAAAACAGAGTTTAATGTTATTAAGAGACTTAACTAGTTTTTACAATAGAGAGATGATAACTACATGACATGAGTTTCTAGCTAGTGCTACCATAGTAATCATATTGAAATATATAAATATCTTAAACATTTTTGTATATAAGGTTACAGTGTTATGGGGTCCCTGCCCTGTTGAAATCCTAGGGACTGCACACAGAAATCTACCATACAGGGCCCGGAGAGATAGCACAGCGGTGTTTGCCTTGCAAGCAGTCGATCCAGGACCTAAGGTGGTTGGTTCGAATCCCGGTGTCCATATGGTCCCCCGTGCCTGCCAGGAGCTATTTCTGAGCAGACAGTCAGGAGTAACCCCTGAGCAACTCTGGGTGTAGCCCAAAAACCAACCAACCAACCAAACAAACAAAAAAACCCCTACCATACAGCTGCCACCAAATCAATGGCCCAGCTTCACTGCTTCTCCACTCACCTCTTTAGACTCCTAGCTGATAAACAGGTATGCTGGTATTGTGGCTGACATATCCAGGAACTTTTGGAGCCAAGTCAAGCCGTCTCTCTCCCCTGCCCTCCATACCTCTGTAATTCCAGAAGTCCCTGGTAGCTACTCCCATGAAACTAGAGCCTTCTGCCATATATGTGCAAGTCACCAACTATATAGCTTCATATAACTCTTGAAAAAGAGGCCCAATGAGCAGGAAAAACTCATGGACATACTGACCTCACAGTTTATCATTCTAGTGCTCTTCAGAGGACCCATTTCAATCACCCAGTCACCATATGAGCTCATCAGCCAGCACAGCAGATCAAATTTGATGACCATGTGACCACTGACTGGTACAGCCCTGAAACACTCCTGTAATTTCAATTCTGATTTCCTAGCAGAATTACACAAAATATTAAGTAAATTATTCCTTCTTGCCAAGGGATAGATTTCAGGAAGGTTGAGAAATTGATAACCAGGGTGGAAGTAATGTTA
This sequence comes from Suncus etruscus, assembly GCF_024139225.1. Taxonomy (NCBI): domain Eukaryota; kingdom Metazoa; phylum Chordata; class Mammalia; order Eulipotyphla; family Soricidae; genus Suncus; species Suncus etruscus. Next base: position 36,019,713 of record NC_064864.1, on the reverse strand, counting down.
CATTGGTGGTGGCATATTGAATACCAGAAATGACTGTATTATGAACAACTCTGTAAACCTCAGTGTTTAAAATAAAGAAATTTAATTAAAAAAAGGTTATGGAGACTAAAGCATTTGCTTTGTACCTGGCTGACCCAGGTTTGATCCCTGGCATCCTTACAGCCTCCCAAGCCTGCCAGGAGTAATTTCTGAGCACAGAGCTGGGAGTAATTCCTAGTGCCTCTAGGTGTGACCCCCCCGAAAATATTACAGTGTTATAAAACATGATATATTAATATAAATTAAAGGTGAAAATTAATTACAAGCCAAAATACCCCCCAAAATGTTATCTATTTTAGACACTTTGCTATCTATAGGATACAAATTTATTATATTTAAAAAATCTTCTCTAATACCCTTTCCCTAAGCAAATATTCCTTCTTATAATGTGAGGAGGTCCAGAAAGATAGTACAGTGGGTATGGCATTTGCCTGGTACCTGGCTAAACTGAGTTTGATAACTAGAATCCATAATCTGCTGAGCATTCCCAGGAGTTATCCCTGAGCAGAGAGCCAGGAGTGATGCCTGAGCACTGCTGGGTGCTCAAAAACAAATAAAAACACTATCTGGTACTTTTTATTCCTCTAACAGTCAAAGAATTATGAACTAATTATTCCCTAATTGTCTACGTCAGGCAACATTTATTATCTTAGTAAATAAAACAGAAATTTAGATAGTTCATTGTTCTACCATATTTAAATTTTTTCAGACTGATATTCCGTATTTTTTGGGGGCATACCTGTTGATGCTCAGGGGTTACTCCTGGCTATGCACTCAGAAATTGCCTTTGGTTTGGGGACCATATAGGATGCTGAGGGATCAAACCACGGTCTGTCCTAGGTCAGCACATGCAAGGCAAACGCCCTACCACTTGTGCCACTGCTCCAGCCCCAGACTGATATGCTTTAAAAATTCTCACACAAGGGGAAATTTGTATCATATGTCTAACAAGAATTATAACCATAAATGTATAAGAAATTTATAAAAATTAAAAACAAAAACAAACATGTTCAATTAAAAAAGGCTGGAGGCTGAAGAGATGGTATTGAGTTTAAGGTGCTTGCCTTGTATGTGAGAACCCCAGTTTTTTTTTTTTTTTTGGTTTTTAATTTTTGTTTGTTTTTTTTGGTTTTTGGGTCACACCCGGCAGTGCTCAGGGGTTACTCCTGGCTGTCTGCTCAGAAATAGCTCCTGGCAAGCACGGGGGACCATGTGGGACACCGGGATTCGAATCAATCACCTTTGGTCCTGGATCAGCTGCTTGCAAGGCAAACGCCGCTGTGCTATCTCTCCGGGCCCTAATTCTTTATTTTTTATTTTTTTTAATTATGAGAACAAAGATGCAAAGAAAGAGGACAAGGTAAAGTTACAGTGGAAGGACAATCACCCATAAACAGAATTCTCAGTAGTCCTATTGCTGATATCTTAACTTTGAACTTTCAGCCAATGAACATTAAGAAAAATATAACAGAACCTTTGTACAGTTGCTTTGTCCCTCAAGTCCCCAGATAGATAAAAAAAAATGAAAAGAAACAAAAAACCAAAAAACTTAACAAAAAATGGGCAGAAGATATGGCTACTTCTGCATAGAAGTCATATAAATATTCAATAGTTACATATAATCTTTTGAATACTTGAAAAATAAAATCACACTTATTTAAAGAAGTATTTATGCACTTTCTTTCTTTTTTTTTTTTTTTTTTTTTTGGTTTTTGGGCCACACCCTGTGACGCTCAGGGGTTACTCCTGGCTATGTGCTCAGAAGTTGCTCCTGGCTTCTTGGGGGACCATATGGGACACCGGGGGATCGAACCGCGGTCCGTCCTAGGCTAGCACAGGCAAGGCAGGCACCTTACCTCCAGCGCTACCGCCCGGCCCCTATTTATGCACTTTCATGTTTATTGATGTATTATTTACAATAGTCAAGAACTGGAAACAATCTATTCTTCCTTAAAAATGAGATCACTCGGGCGGAGAGATAGCACGGAGGTAGGGCATTTGCCTTGCATGCAGAAGGTTGGTGGTTTGAATCTTGGCATCTCATATGGTTCCCCTAGCCTGCCAGGAGCGATTTCTAAGCATAGAGCCAGGAGTAACCCCTGAGCACTGTTGGGTGTGACCCAAAAAAACCAAAAGAGAGAGAGAGAGAGAGAAATCACTTTGATCCTTAACCATAAAACATGGAGGTATAGAATGCAGCATGAAAAATTCACCTTTATTAAAATAAAAATCAAATGTTTATTTTATGCAACTCAGACCAGTTTATCGCAGGAGAATTTCTGATCAATATCAGGTTTGTATTTTTTTGAAGGGGTTGACTGAAAGGTTGGCAGAATAGAAAAAGGGAGGTCAGGCTTTGATAGTTGCATAAACAAATGAAGTTGTGGCAATTGCGGGCCAATCAGAGTAAGAGTCAGTTCTAGCAGGGTTATGGGGACATCCAGAGTTCTAGGACCCCAATGCGACCTTGCACAGGGAAAACTCCAAGCATACATCACAGACTGTGATGTGATGCTGTCACACTAAACTTTGGTAACTTTGATAGACATAGTACTGCAGGCAGTCTAATCCCTAAACTATCAGTGCCAAGTCTCTAAATCAGAACCTTAGATTTTATTTCTAGGCCCAGAGCAGAGAAAATTTAGTTGGTTTGTAATCCAAGGAGGGCAAGTGTCTGGACATTGGGAACATGTCAGTCTCTTGGGAACTTTATGAAAGAAAAAAAGTTCCATGTGTCTGTTAGGGCAAGAGTATGAAGCTAGACAAATATCCCTGTGATATATGTGGACAGAACATGGCCAGTGATGCTAGGACCATCACCATATACATATACATATACACTATAATTTTAGGCACAAAAAACTACCTCATAGGTCAGGTCCTGCAGAAGCATGTGTGGAAAAGCTAGAAAGTCATGGTTTCTCCTCACTTTATTGGAAATCCAGGCAAATTAACTGTCAGAGCAGGTACTCATGAATGATCCTAGAGAAACTGTGTACTAGACTTAGATAGAGGAGATTTGATGACAAGAGAACACCAAGTATTTTAAACCAAGTTGATCATCCCACACAAGGCTGTTGGTGAAGGGACACACCTGCCCCTCACCCCTTCCTCCAGTTGAACTCTTGTCTCCAAAAACACTTGAGGTCCTGAGAAACAATACATATCTTCAAAGTAAGAATTATAATGTTTCCTAGTAGTAAAATAAGCCAAAAGTAAAAAACTGGTTATATCCACGGAAAAAACAAATGGAAAGGAAAAATAATCCAGAAGGGAATATGGGTTTCACAGAAATAGTCTAACAATGAATCAAAACCATTATGAAGAAAATCCATTAAATACACTAACTGCCAGCAAGATAGAATGGAAAGTTAAATAAAAGGAAATACAAATGTGCCAGAGTTCTTCATCAAAAAGAAGAAATATATAAAAATTTTAAATAGAGATACTGGACATAAAATCAATTAATAAAGTAAGATAATACATGGAAAACATAAATCACAGGTTCAATCTTAAAAAGGAAAGAATAAAGAAAATTGAAGATAAAATTCCCCTAATAATATAAATAGACTATAAATTTCTCAATTTACAGAGAGAATAAGAAAAAGAAAAAATGAATATACCCTTAGAGAAATATCAGATTCTATTAAAATAGGTAATTTGAGGCCAATGGAAATATCAGTAGGTGAGGAGAGAATTAGGAACAGAGAGCCTAGTCAATGAAATAAACACTGAGAGCTAGAAACCCAGGAACTTAAAGAGACGCATGGTCCCCCAAGTCAGGAGCTATTTCTGAGCGCATAGCCAGGAGTAACCCCTTAGTGTCATTGGGTGTGGACCCAAAACAAAACAAAACAAATAAAAGAGACACTCAAATTCCTATGTTAAAACAAAATAGACAAATTATTGTTAAATTATATAAATTCCATGATATAAAAAATTGTCTTTCAGGAGAACAATATGAAGTAATTGGGCCAGAGAGATAACTCAAAAGGCAGAAGAATATATAATGAGGAGGCCTGGGGTTGAATGCTGATCCAGGTTCGATCCCAGCATACCATATGGTCTCTCAAGCCCTGCTAAGAGTAATCCCTGAGGACAGAACCAGTAATAAGCTCTAGAATTGTTGGGTATGGTCCCCAACAAAACACAAAACAAAATAAAAACGAAGAAAACAAAGAAATGAAAAGACACCATGTTCCATAGATTGGAAAAATAAACATGATTAAAATGACCATATTACCTAAAGCAGTCTACTGATTCAATACAATCCCTGTCAAAATACAAAAGGTGTTTTTTTTTATTTATTTAAAGAAAATACATCACAGAGTTGATACAATTGATCATAATACATTTGTTTTAGGAAGAACAAAGGCAAAGTTATTAAAAAATAGAAAGAAAAACTAAAGAGATGGAAGAGAAAGGAAAGAAGAAAAAGTTTAGTAGCAAGTATATTTTTGAAAATTATTGAATCACTGATGAACTCATTAAAGCCCTAGCTGAAGGTTTAGTAAGTTTTTTTCTTAAGGATGAGAGTTGGTTTAGTAAGTTTTTTTCTTAAGGATGAGAGTTGATTCCTTTATCTCCCTCTCCTCCCCTTCTCTCTCTCTTTTAAAAAAAGAAAAAGAAAAAGAAAAAAAGGAGAAGAGTTAAAGAAATACAGTAAAAATGGTGTGAGAGTGGCAATTGTTGTTTGCATAGGCCCAGTAAAATATGGGGGAAATGGAAAAGAAAAGCCTTGGCCTAAATACGAGGAGACCTAACCCCTGAAGTTTTCTGGCATAAGACCAGCTCTGGGCTCCAAAGCATACTAGGTTGTCCAACTTCTGAGTCATTCTCTGTGATCGCAGTAAAAAATTTTTCCCCCTGAACAATCGCTGTTTTGGTGTCAGTTTCTGTAGTTAAAGATCCTGATTTCTGTGCATATCCTACATTGAAGTCAGGATGATGTGGAGCAGCCTCTAGTTTCACTTCACAATTAGAGGGCAATGGGGGAGTCCTGCCCTGAAAGCAGGTTGTTGTTGCTGTTAAGTCTTCTGAGTGTTAAGGGGACCCTCTTTGGAGTAAGTCAATGTCAGGGCAGTGGTAAGGTCTTCCCTGGTAGAGGATTGCTTCTGGATGATGTTATAGACAGCCGTGGTTGTTTGGTAGATGGTATCTCTGGTTCAGGGGTGAATGGACATTGCCCATTCTTCTGAGGTCTGAGCCAGGTCATTATGACAATGTTCAGGCTGTAAGGCCCCCACTGCATTACAAGATTTGTGTGTTTGTATCTCTATTAGATAAGAACTTGTTTGTTTGTGTAATATTTTCCCATTTTAATGTGCCTATGCAAATGAGGAACAATGCCACAAAGTATTATTGGTGCATATGGGGGTCAAGGGAACAAGTCTAACAATCCCCGAAACTTGGTTCTAATATAAGCTCTAAACCAAGGGACTCTTCTATCAGAATTTCTTATTGAACAGATCACAAAGGAAAAAAAACAAAACAAAACAATGGGGAAACTTGTCACTAGATTCTAAGTTAATATTCAGTAAGGGTTATGGCTGTTAAGGGAATATGTAAAAGATATTCAAAGGATATATACATGTCCCTTTTATGTCTTTTGAAGTAGTTGGGGAGGGTGTTAAGTCCAGTGCACCACTTTGGTCTGTGATTCGGCCTGTGCCGTCTGATAAAGGGTTCACAATAGTTCCATATTAGGAAAAATTCTTGAGGTGAGACGTTTCAGAAACCGAGTCTCTTAGCAAGCAAAGTTTCACAATGAAGGGAGGAGGAAAGGAGGCCTTTGAGAGTAGATTAATAACAACCATGTATTGGGATCTTCTCAGGCTGAGAGTCTATTTTATCGCTTAGGGTGCTGTTTGGCAGCTGGTTTTGTATGGGGATAATGATCTGCTTCTTGAGGAGCCAAGAACTGAGGGTAAAGGGTTAAATGTGGGGTAATGGTGGTTGGGGGTGAGGTAGTAAAGGACTAGAAATGAGATTGTAGGGCGGTAGGCCAAGGGGGGGGGGGAAGGAAAGAATATAGCATGGACATTTTGCATATTGCAAACATACATTAATCCCTAGGAAATTCTATTAAACTATACTTTACACGCGGCGGGGGGGGGCTAGCCCCCCCCCCCGCACGGTTTTGAAAATGGAGAATGATGAGGAAAAAAGTTGCCAGTGACTGTCCCTATCCTGTCCCTCTTGTGCTGGGTGGGTATTGGGGAAGGCCTGGGCTCCTCTTTAGACTCCTCCTCGGCACCCACCTCGCTATCCCTCTGGATGGGCACCCAGGGAAGGCCCTAGAGTCTGGGAGGAAGGAAAGAGAAGACAGCTGGTGGCCACTCAAACCCCCCAGTACCCCCTAAGCTTGGGAAGAGGCTTTTGGCATGGGGCCTCCCCACACCCCATGCTGGTGAAAACTGGCTTTCAGAATGAAAGAGGGCTCAGTATTGAACCAGTAACCAGGAATTTGCCAGCTTCCCCACCCCAATCTGGCCCCTCTTGTGCTGGGTGGGTTTGGGGAAGGCCTGGGGTCTCCACGAAAGGTGTTTTTTAGGCAAAGAGAATAAACAATTCTAAAATTCATATGAAATCATACATAGAACCCTCCAAATAGCCAAAGCAATTCAAACTATATTAAAAACAACAGTAATTAAAAATCCAATATATTGGAAAACAACACACATAGTAATGGAATAGATTACAAAACCAGAAATAATTACCATTTTTTCCTGGTAGAAAAAAAGATAAAATACCATACATATACTGTAATAGGAACATCTTGCGATATATAAATGTATCAAATAAGCACCTTAAATTAACACAATATTATTGTCATTTATAAATGGGAAAAAAGAGTGAGGTGCCTGAATCATACAATTGACTAGATATTTGTTGAGTGTTGACTCCACTTAAGAAGGGCACTTGCGGGGCCGGAGAGATAGCATGGAGGTAAGGCATTTGCCTTTCATGCAGGAGGTCATCGGTTCGAATCCCGGCGCCCCATATGGTCCCCCGTGCCTGCCAGGAGCAATTTCTGAGCCTGGAGCCAGGAATAACCCCTGAGCACTGCCGGGTGTGACCCAAAAACCACCAAAAAAAAAAAAAAAAAAAAAAAAAAAAAAAAAAGAAGGGCACTTGCTTCCCTGAGGAAAATCCCATATATAAAAAAGAGTTGGGAGAGAGTGGTTTAATAGCATCAGTCAGCACCAGGGGGCAGGAGAGGTAGCAGTATGAACAGAAAACAACTCTAACTCAGAACTATGTAAGTAAATGACTTTTATACAGAAAGTTTCCAATATTGTGCTTGATACAATGATCGGACTACACATGCTTTTTAATTATAGGAAGAGTAATTGTACTTCCAAGAGTGCTTGCAATTCAAAAAATACAGATAAAATGACATAAAAACTTTTAAATTGTGCATAATCTTATCAGCCAGAGTTAATTATTTTGATAGAAAACATTATTATTTAATTGAATCACTGTGAGAAATATAGAGTTAAAAAGTTGTTGATGGTTGAGTTTAAGTCATGTAATGCTCCAATACCCATTCCTTTACCAGAGTTCATTTCCTACAACCAATTTCCCTTTCTTCCTCTCAAACTCCACAACCGCAGTCTGCTTCTAAAGCAGACACTATTTTTTCTCTCTCTCTTTTCCCCCCTTTTACCCTTTTAGGCACCATGATTTGCAATACTGTTACTGAGAGAGTACCAAGTATATCACTTTACTCATGTCAGCAATCTAGTTCTTGCCCAGAGTGATCATTTCCAACTATCATCGTCATAGTGGTCTCTTCTATGTCTTAACTGTACTCCCCCCACATCCTGTTTTTCTGGCTAGCTTCCTACCATTGACCAATCCTTTTGGTCCTCATTTCTATTGTCTATGGGTTTTACTCTCATATTAAATTATTTTTATAGATACAACACCTTATTTTCTCTGTGTACATCTTTTTCCCTTAGTGGAATAACATTTTTTGTTTTGTTTTGTTTTGTTTTGTCTCTCCATAACTTTAACTGGAATATCCACTTTTAGTTTATCACATGATCATGAATGGAGGAAAAAATTGTACCTTGGGTCATAATTTTCTTTTGATCTGGCCATTCCATCGTTTGATCCTCAGATTCTCTAAGCTTTTGGATTTTTCACATTTGAAATAAAGATGGGAGCCACTTCCATTCTGTCATTTCAATCTTTGATGGGTAATTTCAAGAAGACTTAAGAAACTATAGGTGCGGGGGCCGGGAAGGTGGCGCTAGAGGTAAGGTGTCTGCCTTACAAGCGCTAGCGTAGGACGGACCGCGGTTCGATCCCCCGGTGTCCCATATGGTCTCCCCAAGCCAGGGGCGATTTCTGAGCTCATAGCCAGGAGTAACCCCTGAGCGTCAAACGGGTGTGGCCCAAAAACCAAAAAAAAAAAAAAAAAAAAAGAAACCATAGGTGCTATTCTGGTTTCAGCTAGGTTCTCATTCCAGCTATTCCTCTGAGATCTTGAGTATATCTCAACTCCTCAGTGCTTTGGTTTCCATATTCAGAAAGCAACAACTCACTCCACTAAAACTGTGGGAATTAAATGAATAAGACATATAAAGCCAAACCCAAACACTCTGTCTCTTCCATAGTTCTAAACCTGCTGATAATCTAGATGCTCAGATATAGTTGATACTTTATTAAAAAATTCAAGGCCTGGGGGGCCCAGAGCGATAGCATAGCAGGTAGGGTATGCAAACAGCTTTGCTTTACATACAGCTGACCAGGATTTGATCCTTGGCGTTTCATATAGTCCCCTGAGCTCATCAGGAGTTATTTCTGAGCAAAGAGCTAGGAATAACTCCTGAGCACTGCTGGGTTCAAAAACAAAAACAAAAAAGTTTTCAAGGACCGGAGAGACACAGTACAGCTACTAAGGTTTGCATACCGCCAACCAGGTTTGATCCCACCACATATGGTCCCCCAAATCTAGCCAGGAGTGATACCTGATTACAGGGGCAAGAATAGGTCGTAAGTACTGCCAAGTGTGGTCCCAACCCAAGCAAAACATTCAAGCCATGCATTTTCTTTTCTAGATATAAGTTTATTTTAATATAATAATACTACTTTAACAATGGCACTGCTAGATAGTAATTGGACAATATAGGAGATTTTGATTTTGTTTACAGAGGACCAGAACCAACTGGTGATGTAACCTAGACTTCTGCATGCAGGATCTGTGCAGCCTCTTGAACGACATCTCTCCTGTACACAAGGATTTTAGCACACTTTTTTGCCTACTGTATATCTGAACTAAAGAGCAGATCTAGATGGTTTGTATTCTGAGGGTCAGAGTGATAGCACAGTGGGCAGGGCCTTTGCCTTGTATGCGACTGATCCAGTTCACATGCCTATCCATAGCATAGCGGATAGGGCATTTGCCTTGCATGCAGTTGACCTGGGTTTGATCCCAGGCATCGCAAATGGTTCTCTGAGCCAGCCAGGAGTAATTTCTGAGTAGATCCAGAAGTAACCCCTGAGCTCCGCTGGGTGTGTTCCAAAAACAAACAAAAAATTTTGTACTCAACTTGAATTTTATAGTTGCAATTTTATAGTTTTAACTTATGATTTAAAAATCCCCAAAGGAAAACATTGACAAAAGTACTGGCTCAGGAGAATGAAACTTGCAATGTGATATTTTTTACATTATGATTTCCACAGCATTGCTAAATGTTGTCAAAACAGAGTCTAGGGATTTGGGTTGATCACTGACTCTGTGGCTGATTGGACACGTGAAGGAAACAAAGTGATGTTAGGGGCTGGTAGAATAGGGTTCAAGGCCTTGGTTTCCTCTTGCATGTGTTCCCATTGCATGTGGTATACTGAGCACAGCCAGGAGTAGTCCCTAAAAATCTCTGAGTGCCCCTCGCTTGAGTCTTTCAAAAAATTCATAGAACTGAGAGAAAAAGAAAAACCCAGCTTGGCCACCATGTCCCAGAAAAGAATAATGTCTGCCTATAATTCCCATGTAGTCCTATCCTGAATAATAGACTTGTGGTCTTCTCAGAAAGGAAGGGCATACTTCACTTTTGCATTAATTCTAGCAGTCCAACACCATTTTTGACACCCCTGACAGAAAAGTCTCAGGTCCATGACTTGGCCTATCAAACTTTCAAGCCTCCAGTTTTGTTTCAGAACTATAAATCCTAGACAACTTAATATTCTGTAGTGTCAACCCAATAGTATTGCAGGAAATCAGATGGGAAAGGTACACAGTAATCTTCCCACTTCTGTGAGCCTAACCAGTGGTACAGAAGGCTCAACTAGTACCAAACCACAGGCCAGTAGACCTTTAGATACTAATGTTAGTAAAACTAGTAATACCACAGAGAGATACAAATTGACTTGCACTGACTTGAGATTTGATTTGTGTTGTAATAAATTTATGAAGTCAATTTGTTTGTGCCTGGCTAAAGGCAGGCTATGGTGGGCTGATGAGTGACTGGGGATGCTGCTGAAGGCAAGGTCACATTATTGGTGGAATTGGTGTTTGAACATATCATGCCTAAAAATGACTGTATTGTGAACAACTTGGTAAATCATAGTATGATAATAAAAAATAGAAAACAAAACAAAATAATAGAACTAATTCACACAACTGAGCGGGGGGACATTGAGAGGGAGAGGTATTGAGGTCTTTGGTAACGAGAAGTGGGTACACTGGTGAAGGTGTGGTGTTGAAATTATGTATTGGAAACCACTCAATCAATTAAAAACAGACAAAAAAGCAAAAACCAGCAGTCCAACGGTATTGCGTGTCTGGTGCTAGTTTTCTCTTCCAAGGAGAAAAACAAAAGATACAAAATGCCTTTTAATGAAATGTCTCCTCAATTCGTTTGTGGGATTTAAAGGCCTGCTAACAATTGTTAGAAAAGAATCTCATTTCCACAGTCACCCTGCAGTCCTTGAGGGTGCATTGGTGCTTTCATCTTAATGCATGTGCAGCTAAACTTTGGTCAGTGACTCGGGCTAAAACCAGGGAGAAGAGGTTGCGCAGAGGTACCAAGCAGTGAACATTTTACATAAGAAACACGCTTGGATTTTAAATACGGATCACACAACTCCCTGTGCTCAGCTCTCTGCAGCTGGGCGTCATAACAGGCGCCAGGCCTAGCCTAGGAACTTTGCAGCTACGTGCGATCCGTGGCCGCTGCTCCTGGAGCCCAGGCTTACGTTGCACTGGGGCCAGCTGGCGAGGGGGAGTCCCGGCCGCCACGAGTCCAGCACCACGGCCATCACGTCCCTCGGGTGAGGTCCGGGGCCCCCGCTGGGTGGGCCCCAGGCACACACCGGGCGGAGGAGGGGGCGGCCCTGCGATTGGTCAGCGGGTTCAGTTCACGTGGTCCCGAGCAGATAAGAAACCTTGGGCGCTTCAGGCCGCAGAGCCGGGCAGCGGGAGGCCCGTTCCAACTTGTGCAGCTACGGAGGCCGGCTCTCTGGGTGTGCCACCCACTACCTGACAAATGAGCTGCACCAGGTAGGTAGGTTGGGAGGGGCACACACTTCCCCTGGAGCAGAGGAGGAGTGCAAAGTTTGGGGGGAGGCTGGGCTGAGTCTCCCAGAAAGTAGCCTCTGCAGAAGGAGAGACCCTGGGGTAGAGGAAGGAAGGGCAAGATGGTAGCTGAGTTGAGCCTGACATATGGGAGTTACTAGGAGTCCCGCAGAAGTATTCCAACTGGCAGTTTAAGTTGTGTGAGCCATAGGTTGACAGTGTGTGTGTGTGTGTGTGTGTGTGTTTGAAAAACTGGGGTGGGTTGGATGCCTGCAAAATAGAATAGTGCTTCTCTCTCTCTCTCTCTCTCTCTCTCTCTCTCTCTCTCTCTCTCTCTCTCTCTCTCTCTCTCTCTCTCTCTCTCTCTCTCTCTCTCTCTCTCTCTCTCTCTCTCTCCTTTCTCAGCAGAGAAAGGCAGAATCTTAAGGTTTTCCATAGTAAAATTTAAATTGATTCCAGAAGAATCAATCACCAGATCTTTAAGCTGTCATTCTCTTAAGTGTAGCGAGTAAAAGACAGAACATAAATTTAGAAAAAAGAAAAATCCTAAAACTAAACAATTTTAAGTTGTTTCTCCAGATATAACTCAGGAGACTTCTTTGAAAACCCTGTTCACGAACTATTCTTAGGCCCAAGAATATATAGTTTTTGGTTTTCTTATTTGTTTTAAGTTTGTAGGTCTTCCCGTCCTACGACTAATAAAGACACTTATGCGAGTGTTCTTTTGCTATCTCTTTTTATTATTCCAAGCAATGCCCATCCTCTCTCCAAAGCCCATAAAGCTGCTGTGAAGGATTACTAAAGCTAGACTGAGAAATGTCACGATCACACATACACTGTTTAGCTACTAGAATGGGGGGGGGGGGGAGGGAATCTATAACATTGACATTATGGAGCGAAGGCAAAAGACCAGAAAAAAATATCGTATTGATGGACGCTTTAATATTGGTGAGCACCAATATGTTAAACTAAATATATTAAATTTTCTGTTAAAATATTGCTCAAAACATTAGATAATACCAAAGAAACACAAAGACAAAAGAACTCAATGACCTAATAGATCACTCAGATAGTCTTTTGCTATTTTTCTGTTATGTATTTCAATATTTCAAAGTTAGTATGCACAATATTGATTTTGAACAATAAAAATGTCAAATGTACAGTTCTTTTTACTTAAATGTGGATTTGTCATGGACTTCTTTCCATGAAATAACGATCATATGAACTTTTTCTTTAAATGCCTAGATTGCTGACTTGCATTTTAGTTATTTGTGGAAAATGAGGAAAAGCATGATAATACTAGTGTAAAAGAATTTCCCAGCTTTATTGTTTTTAGACTTCTCTTTTTTTTTTTTGGTTTTTGGGTCACACCTGGTAACGCTCAGGGGTTACTCCTGGCTATGGGACACCGGGGGATCCAACCGCGGTCCGTCCAAGGCTAGCGCAGGCAAGGCAGGCACCTTACCTTTAGCGCCACCGCCCGGCCCTGTTTTTAGACTTCTCACTCTCAAAACTAATCCATGATAAATTTTAATTTTTTTTTTTTTTGGTTTTTGGGCCACACCCGGCGTTGCTCAGGGGTTCCTCCTGGCTGTCTGCTCAGAAATAGCTCCTGGCAGGCACGGGGGACCATTTGGGACACCGGGATTCGAAACAACCACCTTTGGTCCTGGATCGGCTGCTTGCAAGGCAAACGCCGCTGTGCTATCTCTCTGGGCCCAAAATTATTTATTTTTAAAGTTTTTTTTTTCTTTCTTTTTTATCTGGGATGTGGGGTTGGGGACTTAGGTAAAGAAGGAAATAGGGAACTAGTGAGATTTTTGTTGTTTGTTGTATCAGGGAGTGAACCAGGGCTTCACACATACAAGGTAGGCTCTTTACTGCTGAGCCACATCTCAGACCAGTTATCACTATTATTTTTTTCTTTTCAAGAGGATACCATTTCAGAGATATATATTCGGTTACACAGCAAAATCAGCAAAACACCAGAGGGAACATGGAATCTGGAGCCATGAACAATTTCTCAATCTCTCTGGGAAATAGTAGTTTTAAGGAAATATCTGTGTCTTGTTTCAAATCCTCAGTAGCTTTAAGTCACTGGAATGTGTTTAATAAAAATGAAAAAAAAAAAAAAAACCAACAACTCCTTAGGCCTTTTTTGAGCAAACAGGGTTGAGTACCACTAGTTCAGAACAGAGCAAATTAGTCTCAAATCCAATCTTAGACCTGGTGACAGCCATCTTTTTAATCTCTCAGATGGGAAAACTGAGGCCCCCTCAAGTGTCTAAGGCTAGATACAAATATAGAATATAGGTCAAAGCATCCATGATATTTTTAACTACATATGATAGTTAATCTTTCTGATATGAAAGGCTATACTTTAGTCAATGTCATATATTATATTGTATATACTTATATATTTACATGATATATAATTATAAATTATACATAGAAATTAATGACAAACTATTAAAATTATATAACCATTATATATTATATACAATTAATATATATATATATATATAAAACACCAGAAAAAGCCTTTCAGACCCAGCTGATAACCATGTCACTCCTTTTGTGTTTTAGAATGATTCAGGTTCTAGATCCACGACCTTTGACAAGCTCAGTCATGCCAGTAGATGTGGCCATGAGGTTCTGCTTGGCTCATTCTCCACCTCTGAAGAGTTTTCTGGGCCCTTACAGTGACTTCCAACGAAGAAATTTTGTAAACAAATTAAAGCCTCTGAAACCGTGCCTCAATATAAAACAGGAAGCAGATTGGAAGCATTCTCACAACCAAGCTAAAAAGAGAGTGGTGTTTGCTGACTCCAAGGGCCTCTCTCTCACTGCCACACACATCTTCTCTGATGTCCCAGAAGAACCAGCCTGGGATCTTCAGTTTGATCTCTTAGACCTTAATGATATCTCTTCTGGCCTAAAACTCCATGAAGAGAAAAACTTGATTTTAGATTTTCCTCAACCATCTGCTGATTACTTAAATTTTCGGAACCACTTTCAGAAGAATTTTGTCGGCCTTGAGAATTGCTCTTTGCAAGAGCGCACAGTGACTGGGACTGTAAAAGTGAAAAATATAAGCTTTGAGAAGAAAGTTCAGGTCCGCATCACATTTGATAGTTGGAAAAGCTACACTGATGTGGACTGTGTCTACATGAAAAATGTGTATGGTGGCTCAGAGAGTGATACTTTCTCATTTGCCATCGACTTACCCTCTATCATTCCAACCGAGGAAACAATTGAATTCTGCATTTCTTACCATGCTAATGGGCAGATCTTCTGGGACAACAACGGAGGTCAGAATTATAGAATTGTTCATGTGCAATGGAAACCGGATGGAGTGCAGACACAGATGGCAGCTCAAGACTCTATGTTTCAACAGGTGCCCCCCAAGACTGAGTATGAGTCGATGGTCTTTGGCAGTCCAAGGCTGGCCAGTGGGCTCTTCCCAGAATGGCAGAGTTGGGGCAAGATGGAGAACTTAGCTCCTTACAGATGAATTAAGTCACATGGTGACTGTTTTGATCCATTATACTATATACATAGTGCTAGGTCCATATTGCTCAATATTAGGAAGTCTTTGCTACTTTCATTCCATAGGGTAGATTTGAGCTTTTGAGACCTGCCTACATAAAAGATAGTCACTTGAGAATTTAGTACAGAAATTTGTATTGATGACACTGCCGAAATTGCCCTTGAGGATCAAATAAAACAGGACTTTTTTTTTTTTCTCCTTTCCTCTCTATTCTCTAGCTTTTATGTTGGGCAAAGGACAGATTGAGGAATGGCAATTGATGGTGATAGAATGCTGTGCTAATGGTATGTGGAATGTCTGAAAAGTGTATATAAAGGCTCTGCAACTCAAGGCAGAGTAAGAATGGGAGCTCTGATACTTAAATGTTGGTGAGAAAATGTGAGGATTGTTCGTGTTTATTAAGTTGGTGTTGCATTTTATCCTGGGGAAATAATTTGTAAAAGGAGAAAGATTTTTCTATTGTGCAAAGAAAAATTTCAGATTATGGGTGATATCATGGGAAGGGAAATTATAACTCTGGAGAATAAAGACGTTAAGTGAATGAAGCCTTGCGGTTCAGCTGTGTCTTACCCCTCAAAAAATCATGATTTGAGGAAAGCTTAAGCAAACCTGTTTTTTAAAATTATAATGTTTAAGTAACCTTGTTTGTGATCAAGGCATAATACTTGGATTTTCAGTATGGAATGCTACCTAATGAAAGGCCATGCCATGGCTAGCAACTTATAGGGCTCTATGCCCTGTCAAAGATAACTTTTGGGAAGTGCCTTGGTTAAATCAGAATCCTATAATTCCTTAACCCAAATATTTGAATAGACATCTGATAACACAAATGTTTGGCCTTATAAGAATGCCACTGTATACTGACTTTCCTCCTGCAATACTATTGTAGCTTTTTAGAGTGCTGTCAGTGTATGCAACTCACATCCTTCATATTGAAGGTGACTCATTTTTCTGCCACTTGTTTTGATGTGATGTTGAAAGTGAGTATTAACACTGATTCTCAGTTCAAGAATCCAGTTACCTTGTGTGCATAGCAATCTATATCTTGCTTGTATCTGTCTTGCTGTTTTAAGTCTTTTTGCACAACTTTATTAAAGAAAAAATACTTTAAAAGAAAGGGTGTGATTTATTTTGGATGTATTGTACTAGACTTGTTCTGGAGTGGGCAGACCCACTCTAATACCTTAAAATAAGCGACCCTGGACATTAGCTTCTTTCACTGTGCATGTTCATTGAGAGGTGTTTTGAGAATGTGGTTCACTTGAACATATGTGCTCTTTTTGCTGAAAATGTACTCATATTAACTGTGCTGTGATGGTATTTGAGATTTGGTTAGCACATACCATTATTTTGCTCTAAATATTTAACTCTCCTATAGCTATCTTTTGTAAATGTCTCATTTTAAAAATAAATTTGTTTGATACAAGTGTATATTTTCTTTCTCAAGGGGGCACAGTTGGTCAAATAGGAAACCCTCATCTGAAACTTTCCAACTTGAGAATGACTGAAAAGAGTTAGTAAGAATGAGGAATTGGAACCATTCGGGGTGGGATTCACTCAGTGAGCACACTGTCCATTGCCTCAACATTGGGGCTGGTAGGTCAAGTAGCCTGAATTGCTGCCTCCTGACCATCCCCATCTAAATTTACTGCTCCTGATATACTGTGTTCTGGGTAGTGATATTTTGGGTGGGAAGAAATGGTGCAGGAAGAGCCAGAGTGGCTTTTAAACAAGTCATCTTAAAAAAACAGGCAAAGCTTGAAGCTGCAGGGGAGGGACAGTGGAACTCAGATGAAAGCAAGAAAACTAGCATCTTGGGGTAAGAAGTGGAAGGACTTGTACAATCTAAATTACTAATATCAAATTTTTTTTGAATTTTGTCCACACGTGGTGATTCTCATGGTTTACTCCTGGCTCTGCTCAGGAATCATTCCTGGAAGAGCTCCAAGAACCATGTGGAGTGCTAGCTCCTGCAAAGCCATACTATGTACCATGCCACATACTGGTTCTAGATCTTGCCTAAAATTCGTGAAAGGGTCTAGAGTGATTTTTTTTATTGGTAAGAAACACATTTATTTATTTATTTATTTATTTATTTATTTATTTATTTATTTATTTATTATTTAAGGTTTTTGGGCCGCACCCAGCAGCGCTCAGGGGTTACTCCTGGCTCTACTCAGAAATTGCTCCTGTCAGTCTGGAGGATGGGAGGGAACTGCGTGGAATGCTGGGAACAGAACCAGGTCCATCCTGGGTTGGCTACGTGCAAAGCAAACACCCTAACGCTGCACTATTGCTCCGGCCCCTTATGAAAGGATTTCTTTTCTCACTTTTTTTTTTTTAAATTTTTTTTATTTGGGGCCACACCCGGTGATTCTCAGAGGTTACTACTGGCTCTGCGCTCAGAAATCGCTCCTGGCTTGGAGGATCTTATGGGACACCTGGGGATTGAACCCCGGTCTGTCCTGGGTCAGCCACGTGCAAGTCAAACACCCTACTGCTACGCCATCGCTCCAGCCCCCTTCATGAAAGAATTTCTATAGCTATTTTTAACTTTTTGTTTTGTTTTGTTTTGTTTTGGGGTTACTGTACTCTGCCCTCAGCAATTACACTTGGCAGGCTCAGGCGATTATATGAGATGCCTGGGATCAAACCCTGGTTGAATACCAGCTGTGCTATCACTCAGGCCCCAACTATTTTAACTCTCAGGGGTCTCAAACATGCGGCCCGCGGGCCGCAAACGGCCCTCCGTACAACATTTTTTTTGTTTTGTTTTGTTTTTTGTTTTTTTTGGGGGGGGGGCCACACCCGGTGATGCTCAGGGGTAATTCCTGGCTATGCGCTCAGAAGTCGCTCCTGGTTTGGGGGACCATATGGGACGCCGGGGGATCGAACCGCGGTTCATCCAAGGCTAGCGCAGGCAAGGCAGGCACCTTACCTCCAGCGCCACCGCCCGGCCCCATCCGTACAACATTTTGTGGCCCTGCCCTAGAGGTTTTTGTTTTGTTTTAGTTGTTTAGGTCACATCCCCCAATGTTCAAGGCTTACTACTGACTTTGCACTCAAGAATCACCCCGACTTTGCCTCCTGTGGCCCACAGGTAAATGGAGTTTGAGACCCCTGTAGATGGAAATAAGTGATCTGTCTGCTGGAAAGATAATCGGGAAATATAAACTTTATCACATAAAACCCCCTTTGACAGCAAGTTCCCACAGGCTGTATTTGGTTGCATATTTGTTTGTTTGGTCCATTTCCCCCTTCCTTTTCTTTTGTTATAACTGTCATACTTGAGGTGGGGGGTGTATACTCAATTGAGGTGTTATGGTACTGAAATGGTACAATTATGGGGATGGAAATCATCCTCATAGGGTACTCTGCTGGGGATCACCCTAAATGATGGGGATGGTGCAAGAATTGACATATCAGCCTCATACCTGTAAAGCAGGTGCTTGGCTTCTGAGCCATTTTTGGGGTGGTCCTTGCTTGATAATCCCCCCACCACAGCCCAGCCTGCTGCTGATAATTTTTACTGAAGCAAAATAGCTTTATTTAACAAGATATGAAGGTGGGGGGCACAGGGAGCAGGAAAGAATTTATGCCTTCAAGAGAGAACATGCACTTCTTTAGAAGGAGGAGAGCTGAGAGTACATAAGTCAGGCTGAAAAGTGGGCAAATCACCAAGACAGAGTGTGATGTTTGGTTGTTTTAAACAAAATTTATTGCCAACATTAAACTTGAATCCATAAACCACACAAAAATACTAGATGTCCTTTTGTTTCTTTCTCTCTTAAAAACAGCAAGATCTTTACCTATGGCATGTTCTCTCTCCCAGGTCATGAAATGCATGGCCTGCTGTGGATATAGACAGCTCCATGCTCCTGCCTACAGCTTAATTTCTGCAGTCTCCTGTCTTCTCATAGTTCCTGGATTTTTTTTTTCCTCCCTCTGGCTGATTATGCTGATAGCTCAGGTGAAGAATCCTCTCTTTCAGTGAGAGGGAGAAAAAAAAAATTGGAGTTTAACCTTGAAAAACAAGGGTTTCACATCCCTACATTTATCAAAGGGACTCAGATCCAGGAGAGGAAGTAGTCAAAAACTATGTCAGCCAGAGCTGAAAGAAAATCACTTTCTGGCTGAGGAGTGTCTTTCTGCCTAATGCTCTCCCTTTACTTCATGCTTCCCCCTTGAAGCTCCAGGATCTCCAGCTCCTCTACCACTCCCTGCCCTAGTGTTCTGTTTCCCTCTTTGTTGAAGAAATTGTGATTGCAAACAGTGATGCCTCTGCCAACTAATGTTGATTTGACCCTGGGTCTCATGTAGATGACAGAAGGGCTTTTGTCAAATGCAGAGAAGTTCTTGGCCTTTCCTCTTGATAGAAGCCACACTTTATTTCATCCATATCCACACATCACTCAGTAGTAGCAGATATATTTTGCTTGTAAAATCTACTGTAGGCGAACAGCCTGAGTTTGAGGTACAAGACAAAAAAGTTATTTATGGAAGAACTCTGCTCTTTTCTGCTCCTTTTTTTTTTTTTTTTAAATTTTTTTGGTTTTATTTTCTTGGGAAGGGGCATTCCAGCTTATGCTTAAGGGCTCTGTTGTTTTCTAAATATGTGATTCTCCTTTCAGACATCCCAAATTGAAATGCTGTGTTTACCACAGCCTTCGTAACACCCTTGTGTTTACCACACTATGTTTGCACATTTATTAATACAAGTTCAGTCTCACTTTAAAGATGAGGAAACTAAGGCACAGATAAGATTTATGACTTTCCCAAAGTCTCATGGTAAGTGTTAAAAGTAAGATTTGAATTTAGACTTGAGAGTTTATGCTTAGAACTTTCATGTTTGACTAGTTCTCAAAATTCTTTATGCCAAATTTTGGGCCTTTAAAATTTGCCTTTTAATTGGAGTATGTTGTCTGTTTGTATTTAATACAATTATTCATGTAATTGAGTTTGTGCTTGCCATTTTATTATTTTTTTCTAAATAGAGCCACTTATTTTATGTTCATTTGCATAATTCTATTGTGTATTAATATTGATCCACTTTGTTAACTTATTTGTTGTTCTATAAGAGTGAGCCTAGAAGCCGGAGTGATAGCACAGCAGTAGTACATTTGTCTTATACGCTGCCAACCCAGGTTCGACCCAGGTTCGATCCCTGGTATCCGATGTGAGCCTGAGCATGCCAGGAATGATTTCTGAGCTCAGAGCCAGGAGTAACCCCTGAGCAACACCGGGTGTGGCCCAACCCCCTCCCCAAAGAATGAGCCCAACGATTACAACACACATTGAATGACTATTTTCCTAGAATAGCCATACAAGTCATAGGCTAAGTAAACTACCAAGGGGCTGCATGCTGTTTGCAGCCATTACTTTTAAATTTTTTTTTAAAAGAAAACAGAGACAAGACCTTTAGATCTTGGAGTTAGAAAAAATTCTAAGATAAATAAACAGTTGATATATTTAATCACATTCAAATTTTATTTTAAAGATAAAAGATGTCATAAAGGAAACAGAAAAGCTAAGCATTAGGAAAGACTGGCTGCAAACTGGAAGAAGCTATCACTAACAAAGAACTGATATACAGAATCTGTAAAGAAATCTAATTAGACAAAAACTAGAAAAACAGGTCCCTCCCCCCAAAAAGAAAAAAGAAATGTGAGTGGCCAATAAACATTCTTTTTTTTTTTTTTTGGTTTTTGGGGCCTCACCCTTTTGATGCTCAGGGGTTACTCCTGGCTAAGCGCTCAGAAATTGCCCCTAGCTTGGGGGGACCATATGGAATGCCAAGGAATCGAACTGCAGTCCTTCCTTGGCTAGTGCTTGCAAGGCAGTGCCACCTCACCGGCTCGCCAATAAACATTCTAACCAACATACAGCTTTATCAGTAATCAATGTGTAAATTAAAATTACAAAGAAACACCATCTTTATTCACCTGGATAGAAAAATTAATGCATCTGTAAAGAAATGCATTGGTAAGTTTGAGAACTGTGGGCTTTACACCCAGATGATGAAAATATAAACATTGGCCACAATTTAGCATTGCAAAGCTGAAGATCATAAGGATTCTAGTTTTATTTATATATTCCACAGTGAAACTCTTGAGTGTATTTGTTAGGAGACATGATGTAATTTTTTTGAGATATGATGTAATTTTTAAAAGTAAAGTGAAAATCAATACAAGTGTATTTACTGGGGGAGAAGGACATATACATTCTACAATAGTATTTCGATGAATTATATGTAAGTAAATTTCATGTAAGTAAAAATAAGTAGTTGCTACTCCTAAACATCAATGTCCACTACAGACATAAAATTGAGTAACTTTAATTTTCTCATCCTTCACAAACAGTAAGGCTTTAGGGCTAGGGATATTACTCAAGTTGTAGAGCATAGCCTTACATATCCCAAGTCATGTGTTCAGTCCCTGTCACTGCATGCTCCCAAGAATGGCATATCTCCTTGAGGACAACCAGTATGATCTTGGTATCTTTTAAGCACCAGTAGTTAAAATCTGAAGAAACACAACATTTTGAGGTTATTTATTTTCAGATAACCTGAAAGTTCAAATGATAAGAAAATACATAACTGTTTCTTAAAGAAAATACAAATCTTATGATCATCAATATAATGGATGGTTTTAATATGTTTTCCTGTACAAAGAAATGGAAGAACATTGAGAAATAATCCTAGGTGAGATAGAGAAAATGAGAACAGAGAGACTATCTACCTACAGAAACTTGGGAATTATTTCGAAACTTGTTTTCTGTTCCAAGTAGACTACTGAATACTCTTAGACTCTTATAAGAGTCCTGAAGCTCTTACTCTTTTCTCTTGCCTTTCCACCCTCCAACAAACACCTGTTAAGTATATTTAGATACACACAACAATTGAATTTTTAGTTGAAAAATAAAAAGATAAAGGAAATAATTCCTGTTTTCTAGGGAATCACAAAACCTAATAGGGAAGGCAGTTATAAATAAATAATTATGGCTTTGAGTGAAGAATTAGAGCTATGGACAAAGAATAAGAATGCAGGGAAAGCATTCTTTCAGGTGGGAAGTATAAGAAAGTAGAATATGGAAGAATTTCCATTTGAGAGAAATAAAATTAAAAGCTGAGCAAAAAGCATACATACTACACAAAAAATATAGGCAGTAGTATTCACTTACCTAAGATTTTAAATCTACACAAGGGACTGGAGCAGTCATGCAAGCAATAGGGCATTTGCCTTGCATGTGGACAACCTAGGATGGACCTCAGTTCGATCTTCTGCATAGCCAGGAGTAACCCTTGAACGTCACGAGGTGTGACCAAAAGAAAAAATAAACCTTAAAGCTACACAAACTATTATTATATACATTAAAAATTACTATCTAAGTTTGTGTCTCTACATATACATGCTTCTATATATACACATAGAGGAAGGCAAAGAAATTGTCAGTAGAAGTTGTCAGAGAATTATTTCTAGAAAAGGAGAACAGAAGAATTGGGGAAGGGCACAAAGGACTCAGAAATATGACTAGTATTTTCTTCCTTTTAAAACATTTTTTGTCTTTTGCAGAACTTTCTTGTATAGACATGTGTGACTCCACCCGGATTTACTTGTAACTACTTGCAAGACCCGCCTTTGGAGGCACCTTGGGCGGATATTACGTGTATCATTACCTGCAAGGCCCTCCCAGGAATGGGAGGGATCTTGGGGAGATTATAAAGGTGTGGCCTCAGGGCCACAGGAGAAGGAATTTGCATTTACCTGGATAGAGGACTTAGCCAGCATGGAGAGGTAATAGGAGGAAACATGGCTGGAAAAGCTAAGACACAGGGCAAGCTAGGAATAGCATGCGTAAATGGTTAAGATTGACCACCCATGTGGTGGATAGGGCATGAATAAAGCTGATACTTCCTGAAGCCTGCTTGTTAGTGAGATTTCTTTTTTTTTTTTTTTCTTTTTGGTTTTTGGGCCACACCCGGTGACGCTCAGGGGTTACTCCTGGCTGTGCGCTCAGAAGTTGCTCCTGGCTTCTTGGGGGACCATATGGGACGCGGGGGGATCGAACCGCGGTCCGTCCTAGGCTAGCGCAGGCAAGGCAGGCACCTTACCTCCAGCGCCACCGGCCGGATTTCTACCCGCCGCTCTCATGAACCTCCAGACTCACTGGCTAAAGGAGATTGCAGAGCCACGTGGCCTGGGATGGCAGAGAAAGGTCTCTCCATCCATCCATCCATCTCCATCTAGCTCCACCATAAGGGCTCTAACTCTACAACTGGTGCCCGAACAGGGACTTGAACCCTGGATCCTCAGATGGAGTGGCAGAGTGTGGTAATCACTCTCAGCAAAAGGCACCGGACTGCTCTCTCCCTGATCGCAGACAAGCAGGTCTCTTCCAAGGCTGCAGCAGCGGCAGGGAAGTGCCCTAGCTGTGGCGCAAAATATTGCAAGCGGCGAAAAGCAGTGAAAAGCTCCGGATCAGGCCAGAAGCAGCAAAGCGTGCAGCTGGCTCTGCTCTGGTAAAACCACGTGGAAACAGCGGCATGGAAACGGCAAAAACTGCGGGACCTGGGACCACATGGTCAGTAAGAAAAGGCGCAAGGGGACCTGCCTGCAGGGGACTGAAACTCCATGGCAGTGAAACCACGTGGTGAGAGCAGCGTGGGACAAGATCAGCATCTGGACATTTGGTTTTAGGTGAAGGAATTTCACAATTGGTGTTGGTAATGGAAAAAATTAGGTAGTAGTGTAAAATATTTTAAAAAGAGGGAGTAATACAGCTTAGCCCAACTAAAAGATCTGATTTCTAACTGCCTGCATTGAACTTTGTCTTGATTAAGTCATTTTCTTTATGATTTAAATGTGCTTTATTGTTTTCCATAGTTAATGTTTCCAATGGTATAATGTTTTACTGTGTATTTTAATGTATTAAGCCTGTTTTTTTTAAATGTATGTTCTGTACATTATGCTTTTATGCTTGTGTGTAGGAAAGGTTAATAGGAACAAAAGTTTCCCAAGAAATAGTTTATATAGTATTAAAAGTATAGGAACATAAAAGTTCTGGAATAGTGCTTGGTAAAAAAGCATTAAGAGAATTTTTAAGTTACAGGTGTATGGTATATTTTGCAGAAATGTTATGTTTTTAAAAAGGACTGGTATGTTAATTTTTACTTTATTATATTGTTGCTTTGGAAATATTACCCACCTTTGGCTAAAGGCAGAGTCAGGATTACAAAAGCTTCATTTACATTTCAGAGAAGGGGGAGATGTGACTTCATCCTGGATTTACGTGTAACTACCTGCAAGACCCGCCCATTTCTGGGAGGTGTCTTGGACGGATATTACGTGTATCATTACCTGCAAGGCCCTCCCAGGAATGGGAGGGATCTTGGGGAGATTATAAAGGTGTGGCCTCAGGGCCACAGGAGAAGGAATTTGCATTTACCTGGATAGAGGACTTAGCCAGCATGGAGAGGTAACAGGAGAAGACATAGCTGGAAAAGCTAAGACGCAGGGCAAGCTAGGGATAGCATGCATAAATGGTTAAGATTGACCACACATGTGGTGGATAGGGCATGAATAAAGCATGAATAAAGATACTTCCTGAAGCCTGCTTGTTAGTGAGATTTCTACCCGCCGCTTTCCTGGACCCAGATATCCGCCCGCTGAAGGGGGTTGCAGAGCCACGTGGCCTGGGATGGCAGAGAAAGGTCCCTTCATGTGTCCACCACCATCCAAGCCCATCCTAAGGGCTGTAGCTCCACAGACATGAAACATTTAATATCTAAATGATACTTTATAATGAACTTTATGCAATCTTATTAGTACCAATAAGCTCATTAGACACTATCAGATTGATATCAGTATAGAACTTTTACTTTCTTTTCAACATATTTTTGGTAAAGGAATGCTCTTTTTAAAAATATTAGTTATGGCTGTAGTGATAGCAAAGCAGGTAGGGCATTTGCCTTGTATGTGGCCTGCTCAGGTTCGATCCCTGGCATCTCATGGTCTCCTGAGCCTGTCAGGAGTGATTTCTGAGTGCCAAGCCAAAAATAACCTGTGAGCACTACAGGGTATGGCCCCCAAATCAAAAAATAAACAGACAAAAAACCCAAACCCATGTTATTTATTTACTTTAAAGTTGAGGTTCTGTGGTTTATAATGCTTTCTAAAGGGATGATCTTTAATAGTAATGGCCTTAATTTCAAAACATCTGAGTTTTGAATGTAGTTTGAATTTATGACAAATAATCTTTTGGTTTTTCTGTTTTGCTTTGTTTTTGTTTTGGGGCCATACCTGGCAGTATTCAGCGGTTGCTTCTGTTCTGATGCTAAATTCAGAAATTACTCTTAGCAGGCTCAAGAGACAATATGGAATTCCAGAGATCAAACCTAGGTCAGCTGCATACAAGGCATACCTCCTGTACTGTACTATAATTTTGTTTCCAAATTCTTTTTATGTTGAATTATAATCATTATGGTTTGAGATATCAGGTTGAAACAACGTTTTCTTAGGCTCTCATTGCTGCTACAGAAAAAAAATAAAGGTTAAATCCTTAAGGATTTTAGGATTGTTTTCTATAATTGTATAAGGATTTTAGAATTGTTCTCTCTAATTGTTCTCTATATGCTTTTTCCTGGAATTCAAGATAACAGAAAGATTCTAGATATATCAAGGCACTTATCATTCCTAAATGGTGCCTGAGGAGCGGAAAACCTTTTGCCAATAGTGCCACCTATAATAGGACCCTACAATTTGCCTTTCTGATTCCTAGTACTGTCTTCTCATCCTTATTTATCTACACTGAAAGTGTGTCAAACCAGGGTAGGGAAAGGTGCCAGCCCATCTGGGCTCAGTTTCAATTGCATTATTAGATTTTCATCTAGATTAAGTTGGGCTTAATTAAGAACTGACAACACGTATACCCAAAACTTTCTGTTTTTAAAACAAAAGACATAGATGTTACATATTACAGAAGGATGCATTCATAAAGATAACATGTGTGCATTTTACTGGATATTTGCTGGTATCGGCTTCTCAGAATCTCTTGGTGGGACTCGGTCTAATGTAAAATCTAAGCATTAACAACTCATGATAGGTTAATGGAGTCAGAGGACTTGGTGAGTCACAGGTTGATTTACTTTTCAGAAATTTTATGACAGTTTTACAAATGTTGACCAGATTAAAACTAATTAAAAATGGCTGAACTGGAGCTACATAAAGACTTAAATATCCAGGTGTGTACATGGATAGATGATACAACCTTCAAAATTAATCTTTATATATATCCGAATTTATAGTGTATCAGTTACTTGCTTATACATCTAGCTCTAGATTTGTGATACACTACATTTCTTGTAGCTGTCCTGTCAATTTGTATCCCATGGATTTAAAAAAATTAAACCAAGGCAGGACTGCAAAAAAAAAAAAAAAAAAAAGCTGGCAGTGGGTGCAGGATTTTTTCAATGCCTTGATATGGGAGGATGTGGGACTTTCTCTTAAGTCAGAAGTACACTAGGGAAGGCACTGGCCTGAGTTGATTTGTTGAGTTTCACATATGAG